>NC_074671.1:62404455-62484455 GCF_029448725.1 Salvelinus fontinalis
ATAACCACATCATGATGTTAGTTCAATCTCTGAGTCAGTCAACACCCCTCCATTATAACCACATCATGATGTTAGTTCAATCTCTGAGTCAGTCAACACCCCTCCATTATAACCACATCATGATGTTAGTTAACACTCTGAGTCAGTCAACACCCCTCCAGTATAACCACATCATGATGTTGGTTCACTCTGAATCAGTCAACACCCCTCCATTATAACCACATCATGATGTTGGTTCAATCTCTGAGTCAGTCAACACCCCTCCATTATAACCACATCATGATGTTAGTTAACACTCTGAGTCAGTCAACACCCCTCCAGTATAACCACATCATGATGTTGGTTAACTCTGAATCAGTCAACACCCCTCCAGTATAACCACATCATGATGTTAGTTCAAACTCTGAGTCAGTCAACACCCCTCCAGTATAACCACATCATGATGTTGGTTCATCCTCTGAGTCAGTCAACACCCCTCCATTATAACCACATCATGATGTTGGTTCAATCTCTGAGTCAGTCAACACCCCTCCATTATAACCACATCATGATGTTAGTTAACACTCTGAGTCAGTCAACACCCCTCCAGTATAACCACATCATGATGTTGGTTCAATCTCTGAGTCAGTCAACACCCCTCCATTATAACCACATCATGATGTTAGTTAACACTCTGAGTCAGTCAACACCCCTCCAGTATAACCACATCATGATGTTAGTTCACTCTGAGTCAGTCAACACCCCTCCATTACAACCACATCATGATGTTGGTTCAATCTCTGAGTCAGTCAACACCCCTCCATTATTCACATCATGATGTTGTTTCAAACTCTGTGTCAGTCAACACCCCTCCATTATAACCACATCATGATGTTAGTTCAATCTCTGAGTCAGTCAACACCCCTCCAGTATAACCACATCATGATGTTGGTTCAATCTCTGAGTCAGTCAACACCCCTCCATTATAACCACATCATGATGTTAGTTCAATCTCTGAGTCAGTCAACACCCCTCCAGTATAACCACATCATGATGTTGTTTCAATCTCTGAGTCAGTCAACACCCCTCCAGTATAACCACATCATGATGTTGTTTCAATCTCTGAGTCAGTCAACACCCCTCCAGTATAACCACATCATGATGTTAGTTCACTCTGAATCAGTCAACACCCCTCCATTATAACCACATCATGATGTTGTTTCAAACTCTGTGTCAGTCAACACCCCTCCAGTATAACCACATCATGATGTTGGTTCAATCTCTGAGTCAGTCAACACCCCTCCATTATAACCACATCATGATGTTAGTTAACACTCTGAGTCAGTCAACACCCCTCCAGTATAACCACATCATGATGTTAGTTCACTCTGAATCAGTCAACACCCCTCCATTATAACCACATCATGATGTTGGTTAAAACTCTGAGTCAGTCAACACCCCTCCAGTATAACCATATCATGATGTTGGTTAAAACTCTGAGTCAGTCAACACCCCTCCATTATAACCACATCATGATGTTGGTTAAAACTCTGAGTCAGTCAACACCCCTCCATTATAACCACATCATGATGTTAGTTAACACTCTGAGTCAGTCAACACCCCTCCATTATAACCACATCATGATGTTGGTTCAAACTCTGAGTCAGTCAACACCCCTCCATTAAAACCACATCATGATGTTGGTTCATCCTCTGAGTCAGTCAACACCCCTCCATTATAACCACATCATGATGTTGGTTCAATCTCTGAGTCAGTCAACACCCCTCCATTATAACCACATCATGATGTTGGTTCAATCTCTGAGTCAGTCAACACCCCTCCATTATAACCACATCATGATGTTGGTTCAATCTCTGAGTCAGTCAACACCCCTCCATTATAACCACATCATGATGTTGTTTCAATCTCTGAGTCAGTCAACACCCCTCCAGTATAACCACATCATGATGTTGGTTCAATCTCTGAGTCAGTCAACACCCCTCCATTATAACCACATCATGATGTTAGTTAACACTCTGAGTCAGTCAACACCCCTCCAGTATAACCACATCATGATGTTAGTTCAATCTCTGAGTCAGTCAACACCCCTCCAGTATAACCACATCATGATGTTAGTTCACTCTGAATCAGTCAACACCCCTCCATTATAACCACATCATGATGTTAGTTCACTCTGAATCAGTCAACACCCCTCCATTATAACCACATCATGATGTTAGTTAACACTCTGAGTCAGTCAACACCCCTCCATTATAACCACATCATGATGTTGGTTAAAACTCTGAGTCAGTCAACACCCCTCCATTATAACCACATCATGATGTTGGTTCAATCTCTGAGTCAGTCAACACCCCTCCAATATAACCACATCATGATGTTGGTTCAATCTCTGAGTCAGTCAACACCCCTCCATTATAACCACATCATGATGTTGGTTCAAACTCTGAGTCAGTCAACACCCCTCCATTATAACCACATCATGATGTTGGTTCAATCTCTGAGTCAGTCAACACCCCTCCAATATAACCACATCATGATGTTGGTTCAATCTCTGAGTCAGTCAACACCCCTCCAGTATAACCACATCATGATGTTGGTTCAATCTCTGAGTCAGTCAACACCCCTCCATTATAACCACATCATGATGTTGGTTCAATCTCTTAGTCAGTCAACACCCCTCCATTATAACCACATCATGATGTTGGTTCAATCTCTGAGTCAGTCAACACCCCTCCAGTATAACCACATCATGATGTTGGTTCAATCTCTGAGTCAGTCAACACCCCTCCATTATAACCACATCATGATGTTAGTTAACACTCTGAGTCAGTCAACACCCCTCCATTATAACCACATCATGATGTTAGTTCAATCTCTGAGTCAGTCAACACCCCTCCATTATAACCACATCATGATGTTAGTTAACACTCTGAGTCAGTCAACACCCCTCCATTATAACCACATCATGATGTTGGTTCAATCTCTGAGTCAGTCAACACCCCTCCATTATAACCACATCATGATGTTGTTTCAAACTCTGAGTCAGTCAACACCCCTCCATTATAACCACATCATGATGTTAGTTAACACTCTGAGTCAGTCAACACCCCTCCAGTATAACCACATCATGATGTTAGTTAACACTCTGAGTCAGTCAACACCCCTCCAGTATAACCACATCATGATGTTGTTTCAAACTCTGAGTCAGTCAACACCCCTCCATTATAACCACATCATGATGTTAGTTAACACTCTGAGTCAGTCAACACCCCTCCATTATAACCACATCATGATGTTGGTTAACACTCTGAATCAGTCAACACCCCTCCATTATAACCACATCATGATGTTAGTTCAAACTCTGAGTCAGTCAACACCCCTCCATTATAACCACATCATGATGTTAGTTCAAACTCTGAGTCAGTCAACACCCCTCCATTATAACCACATCATGATGTTAGTTAACACTCTGAGTCAGTCAACACCCCTCCATTATAACCACATCATGATGTTAGTTCACTCTGAATCAGTCAACACCCCTCCACTATAACCACATCATGATGTTGGTTACAACTCTGAGTCAGTCAACAGTGTGTGTACTTCCTTATCATCCTGCTGCTCAGAGCAGTCAGTCCTACTGTCCAGGACCTTGATACAATATGTTGTTCTGGCAGGACAACATATTGTACCAAGGTCCTGTCAGGACAACATATTGTACCAAGGTCCTGTCAGGACAACATATTGTACCAAGGTCCTGCCAGAACAACATATTGTATCAAGGTCCTGCCAGGACAACATATTGTACCAAGGTCCTGCCAGGACAACATATTGTACCAAGGTCCTGCCAGGACAACATATTGTACCAAGGTCCTGCCAGAACAACATATTGTACCAAGGTCCTGCCAGAACAACATATTGTACCAAGGTCCTGACAGGACAACATATTGTACCAAGGTCCTGCCAGAACAACATATTGTACCAAGGTCCTGCCAGGACAACATATTGTACCAAGGTCCTGCCAGAACAACATATTGTACCAAGTTCCAGCCAGAACTCTATATATTGTATCAAGGTTCTGACAGAACAACATATTTTATAGCCTGCCCTACATGCAAGTACTTACAGGTTTCCACACACGAGGTCATAGATGTTAGTAAGCGGTTCTGGCCGGTTCCATTCCTGTTCATTCAAAGTAAAAGAGACATTGTTTCAATAGAATACATGAGGTCACCGATGTCTTCTTTTACTTACTGACTCCAGATGGATTGTTACTGTGTTATACATGTCATCTGATCCTCCACTGGTTTCTGTTCATAATGATGAGTCCAGGGACAGACCACTGGACCACAGGACACAGCAGGGCTAACACACTCACAGAGCAGGGCTGGAGTAGGGCTGGAGCTGGGCTGGAGCAGGGCTGGAGTAGGGCTGGAGTAGGGCTGGAGTAGGGCTGGAGCTGGGCTGGAGCAGGGCTGGAGTAGGGCTGGAGTAGGGCTGGAGCTGGGCTGGAGCTGGGCTGGAGTAGGGCTGGAGTAGGGCTGGAGCTGGGCTGGAGCAGGGCTGGAGCTGGGCTGGAGTAGGGCTGGAGTAGGGCTGGAGCTGGGCTGGAGCAGGGCTGGAGTAGGGCTGGAGTAGGGCTGGAGCTGGGCTGGAGCTGGGCTGGAGTAGGGCTGGAGTAGGGCTGGAGCAGGGCTGGAGTAGGGCTGGAGCTGGGCTGGAGCAGGGCTGGAGTAGGGCTGGAGCTGGGCTGGAGTAGGGCTGGAGTAGGGCTGGAGCTGGGCTGGAGTAGGGCTGGAGTAGGGCTGGAGCTGGGCTGGAGCTGGGCTGGAGTAGGGCTGGAGTAGGGCTGGAGCAGGGCTGGAGTAGGGCTGGAGCTGGGCTGGAGCAGGGCTGGAGTAGGGCTGGAGCTGGGCTGGAGTAGGGCTGGAGTAGGGCTGGAGCTGGGCTGGAGTAGGGCTGGAGCAGGGCTGGAGCTGGGCTGGAGTAGGGCTGGAGCAGGGCTGGAGTAGGGCTGGAGCTGGGCTGGAGCAGGGCTGGAGTAGGGCTGGAGCTGGGCTGGAGTAGGGCTGGAGTAGGGCTGGAGCTGGGCTGGAGTAGGGCTGGAGCAGGGCTGGAGCTGGGCTGGAGTAGGGCTGTAGCTGGGCTGGAGTAGGGCTGGAGTAGGGCTGGAGTAGGGCTGGAGTAGGGTTGGAGCTGGGCTGGAGCAGGGCTGGAGGAGGGCTGGAGCAGGGCTGGAGCTGGGCTGGAGCAGGGCTGGAGTAGGGCTGGAGCAGGGCTGGAGTAGGGCTGGAGTAGGGCTGGAGTAGGGCTGGAGTAGGGCTGGGGGGATTGGACAGGGATATGTAGCAGGGCTGGGGGGTTTGGACAGGGATATGTAGCAGGGCTGGAGGGTTTGGACAGGGATATGTAGCAGGGCTGGAGGGTTTGGACAGGGATATGTAGCAGGGCTGGAGCAGGGCTGGGGGGATTGGACAGGGATATCCACCCATTGATTAGGAGGTGTTGACATGGGAAGAGGTCTGTGTTTTAACCTACCTAAACGTCATCATGACTCATAAGGAGTGTGTGTGTGTGTGTGTGTGTGTGTGTGTGTGTGTGTGTGCGTGCGTGCGTGCGTCCGTGCGTCCGTGCGTGCGTGTGTTTATCTGTGTGCTCAGTCTCAGAGCTCTCTCTGGCACAGCTAGACTTCCAGCATAGTTTGTCCATAAACAGGCATGATATGCATCACCATCCTCATCATCAGGAGACCCAGACGTTGCTATTCTCTTTAATCATCCCTTATGTCTCACTCACTTGTTTATGGCCTCTTTATCTGGTCTTTATTCTCATAGGTAGTCATCGGTGCCCTTTAATAACTGGACTAAAGACAAACACAACAGTTTTTAAGGAACACATTCTGATATTCAGATCAGTGAGTGTCTATATTAGGTGTGTAATGTTGGACACTCAGTTATTTGTGCCAGAACCAGCACCTCGTTGTCTAGGAGACACACTGCTGCCTGTGCACAGGGCCACGCCCACAGGGCCACGCCCACAGGGCCACGCCCACAGGGCCACGCCCACAGGGCCTGTTGTGGACAGGAATGTGAGAAATGAAATGGTTCAGCAGCAACATGAACACACAGAGATGCAGCTGAGTCCCTGACAAGAGCACTGCAAGACAACATGAACACACAGAGATGCAGCTGAGTCCCTGACAAGAGCACTGCAAGACAACATGAACACACAGAGATGCAGCTGAGTCCCTGACAAGAGCACTGCAAGACAACATGAACACACAGAGATGCAGCTGAGTCCCTGACAAGAGCACTGCAAGACAACATGAACACACAGAGGTGCAGCTGAGTCCCTGACAAGAGCACTGCAAGACAACATGAACACACAGAGATGCAGCTGAGTCCCTGACAAGAGCACTGCAAGACAACATGAACACACAGAGATGCAGCTGAGTCCCTGACAAGCGCACTGCAAGACAACATGAACACACAGAGATGCAGCTGAGTCCCTGACAAGAGCACTGCAAGACAACATGAACACACAGAGATGCAGCTGAGTCCCTGACAAGAGCACTGCAAGACAACATAAACACACAGAGATGCAGCTGAGTCCCTGACAAGAGCACTGCAAGACAACATGAACACACAGAGATGCAGCGGAGTCCCTGACAAGAGCACTGCAAGACAACATGAACACACAGAGATGCAGCGGAGTCCCTGACAAGAGCACTGCAAGACAACATGAACACACAGAGATGCAGCTGAGTCCCTGACAAGAGCACTGCAAGACAACATGAACACACAGAGATGCAGCTGAGTCCCTGACAAGAGCACTGCAAGACGACATAAACACACAGAGATGCAGCTGAGTCCCTGACAAGAGCACTGCAAGACAACATGAACACACAGAGATGCAGCTGAGTCCCTGACAAGAGCACTGCAAGACAACATGAACACACAGAGATGCAGCTGAGTCCCTGACAAGAGCACTGCAAGACAACATTACATTTACATTTAAGTCATTTAGCAGACGCTCTTATCCAGAGCGACTTACAAATTGGTGCATTCACCTTATATCCAGTGGAACAGCCACTTTACAATAGCGCATCTAAATCTTTTAAGAGGGGGGGGGGGGGGGGTAAGAAGGATTACTTTATCCTATCCTATCCTTTATCCTAACATGAACACAGAACTCTTCTCTGCCAATGATCTGATGTGATCTCCCCTGGGTTCAGCTGTAGTCCTGTCTGTTTAAATGATTTGATGTGATCTCCCCAGGGTTCAGCTGTAGTTCTGTCTGTTTAAATGATCTGATGTGATCTCCCCTGGGTTCGGCTGTAGTCCTGTCTGTTTAAATGATCTGATGTGATCTCCCCTGGGTTCAGCTGTTGTCCTGTCTGTTTAAATGATCTGATGTGATCTCACCTGGGTTCAGTTGTAGTCCTGTCTGTTTAAATGATCTGATGTGATCTCCCCTGGGTTCAGCTGTAGTCCTGTCTGTATAAATGATCTGATGTGATCTCCCCTGGGTTCAGCTGTAGTTTGGTCTGTTTAAATGATCTGATGTGATCTCCCCTGGGTTCAGCTGTAGTTTGGTCTGTTTAAATGATCTGATGTGATCTCCCCTGGGTTCAGCTGTTGTCCTGTCTGTTTTTAATTAAGACGTGGGAAGTAAGCTCATTAGCAGGAACTCCCTGATACGCTGGACGGAGGAAGGGGACAGGGAGGAGGAGGAGAGAAAAGGAGGCCTAGATCACCCCTCACAGGGGACAGAAAAGTGAGGATGAAGGAGGTATAGTTGGATGGCTGGATGGCTGGATGGATGGATGGAGGAGTATTGTCATGGACTGGTCCAGATTAGTATATGTGGAGCATAGATTTGGCTGAGGAAGACATTTCAGCCAGTCCAAGGCAGAACACATAATGTAGAACCACGGTACAGTAGCTGTATGAGCTCCTATCTGCATGCACTTGTGTATGTGCAATCATAATATGAATTTTTGTGTGTGTGTGTGTGTGTGTGTGTGTGTGTGTGTGTGTGTGTGTGTGTGTGTGTGTGTGTGTGTGTGTGTGTGTGTGTGTGTGTGTGTGTGTGTGTGTGTGTGTGTGTGTGTGTGTGTGTGTGTGTGTTGATAGGTAGGTTGTGGACTGGGGCGGGGGCCACAGACAGGAAAGGTGTTGTCTGTTTGGAAGTGTGTATCCGTCAGGGTGTTCTGTATATCCCCCCGTCAGGATCTCAGGAAGTCTATTTCCGTGTGGAACTGGAAGTGTGTGTTTCTGTAACTGACACTACATCCCAAACGGCATCCTATTCCCTATATAGTGCACTACTTTTTACCAGAGCCCTATGCCCGTGGTCTAAAGTAGTGCACTATATAGGGAATAGGGTGTCATTTGGAACGCAGATTCTGACACTGTAGTAACCAGGGGGAGTGTTGAGGCACACCGTTAGGGAACTCTGGGAACAGGGAGCGGTTCCTTTTGGATCCCGACTCCGGTCCCTGGCACTAGGCTCTCAGATCTGTGAGACTACAGGGACCTGACACACACACACATCTCTGAGTGATACTACAGTGACCTGACAGCTCATGGATCTGTAACAGCTGTTCTCAGAACCGTGTTCACAACACTAATGGAAAACAGATGATACTGTATTATGATTGGGAAGATAACGTGTTGGCTTGATACACTGTTGGTTCTGTTTCATATCAGGCCATTTCTTCAGAACTTGGAACTTGGAATTTGGAATCCACTTCGATGGGAATGGAATGGAACACAGTGTGTTCATTACTGTAATAGATGATGAGCCTAAGCTTCCAACATGGTATCCTCTGATTGAATGACAGTTGTTTGTCTACTGATGGCAGAATGATCCCTATAAGGGCTTCTTCCCAGCGTTCTACTGTAAAGGTCAAGCGAGGAGAAATATGTCAGAGTGGAGCTTTTATAAGCTTTGAGAACTTAAGCTGAGACAAGCAGCCTTTTATAAACTGAGACAAGAAGTTGTTGTTGGGAAAGATGCCAAAGTAGAGCTTTATAAAGTTGAGACAATAGTTTGTTGTTATTCTTGTTTAGAGGAGAAGTGCCTCAGTGATTGGTGTTTGCATAGTTCAGAGTGATTTGCTGTTACACTTAGTGCAGTTTGCAGTCTGTCATATTGTTTACAGTCTGTCATATTGTTTACAGTCTGCCATATTGTTTACAGTCTGTCATATTCTTACAGTCTGTCATATTGTTTACAGTCTGCCATATTGTTTACAGTCTGTCATATTGTTTACAGTCTGCCATATCGTTTACAGTCTGTCATATTGTTTACAGTCTGCCATATTGTTTACAATCTGTCATATTGTTTACAGTCTGTCATATTGTTTACAGTCTGTCATATTGTTTACAGTCTGCCATATTGTTTACAGTCTGTCATATTGTTTACAGTCTGTCATATTGTTTACAGTCTGCCATATTGTTTACAGTCTGTCATATTGTTTACAGTCTGTCATATTGTTTACAGTCTGCCATATTGTTTACAGTCTGTCATATTGTTTACAGTCTGTCATATTGTTTACAATCTGTCATATTGTTTACAGTCTGTCATATTGTTTACAGTCTGTCATATTGTTTACAGTCTGCCATATTGTTTACAGTCTGTCATATTGTTTACAGTCTGTCATATTGTTTACAGTCTGTCATATTGTTTACAGTCTGTAATATTCTTACAGTCTGCCATATTGTTTACAGTCTGTCATATTGTTTACAGTCTGCCATATTGTTTACAGTCTGTAATATTCTTACAGTCTGCCATATTGTTGACAGTCTGTCATATTGTTTACAGTCTGTCATATTCTTACAGTCTGCCATATTGTTTACAGTCTGCCATATTGTTTACAGTCTGCCATATTGTTTACAGTCTGCCATATTGTTTACAGTCTGTCATATTGTTTACAGTCTGCCATATTGTTTACAGTCTGCAATATTCTTTACAGTCTGTCATATTGTTTACAGTCTGCCATTTTGTTTACAGTCTGCCATATTGTTTACAGTCTGCAATATTCTTTACAGTCTGTCATATTGTTTACAGTCTGCCATATTGTTTACAGTCTGTCATATTGTTTACAGTCTGCCATATTGTTTACAGTCTGCCATATTCTTACAGTCTGCCATATTGTTTACAGTCTGTCATATTTTTTACATTGTATATTATTCTGTTTGTGTCACGTCGTGCTCAGCTCTAGTCAAATGGGTTAGAGGGATGCCTCGGACCATTGCTGCTTGAGTAACTGACCGGGTATCGAACCCGGTTCATCAGCATGCCACAAGACTATCTCGACCCACTGAGCTAAAGCCTAGGAATTATCTCAGGTGGTTAACACAAGTCTTTAGGTCTCAGACAAGGTTACTCATCATGCGAGAGTGGGTTCATCAAACCACTTCCGTTACCCCTGGTCATGTCCAGGGTGGGCAGGGTAGGAAGGATGATGGGGGGCTGATGGTGGGTGTTGTATGGCATGTTTGTGTAGTGAATTGTGTGTTCTGCTTTCGTTGCGGTGAAACATCTGGAGTCACTAATAAACTAACAGCCAAACAAAGTCTGTACTGCCAGTAAAGCTGGGATATCGATTTGATCTGCTGCCCTGGGAAACTGGAACTGCACACCTCTCTCTCTCTCGTAACTCCCTCCCACCTCCCCCTCTTATATCCCTCCTGTCTCGCCCTCATAACCTCTTTCTCTATCACCCATATTCTCCCTGCTCCTCCTCTCTCCTCATACTCCCTTACTTTCTGAGGGTAGTGACCTGATGCAATATGAGAGAGAGAGAGAGAGAGAGAGAGAGAGAGAGATAGAGAGAGAGAGAAAGAGACAGAGACAGAGACAGAGACAGAGACAGAGACAGAGAGAGAGAGAGAGAGAGAGAGAGAGAGAGAGAGAGAGAGAGAGAGAGAGAGAGAGAGAGAGAGAGAGAGAGAGAGAGAGAGAGAGAGAGAGAGAGAGAGCCCTACTGCCAGACCTTCCCTGACTTGTCAACAATTGTTGTGTTTGTCCATGTAGGGTAACTGTCATTGTCTATAGAAAGTCAGTGGAGAGTTAGTGGAGAGTTAGTGGAGAGTGTGGGGTTTGATGGTGTGTTTTCAGTGTGACGTCATATTGCGGTTCACCAGCCAGTGCATAACGAGGTGGCTTAATTGGAACGTCAAAGTAGTCCTCCTTATTCTGATGACACTCGCCCGCGCATGCACTCACTCACCAACTCACACCTCCTGATTCAGGAGGGCTTTTGTTATTGCACTAATGATATACTGTATCCTTATACTGTTCCTCATATACGGTGCAGAGATATGAGCATCTGGAAAATAGGATATACAATGTATAGCATACATCACCTCCCAAGCCACCTTAGGAGCAGAGGGTTGCCTTCAACAGGGTTTCAGAGGGCTGTTACAGTGCAGTCAGGATAACAGGTCTATGGGTCTAAGACAGGACTGGATCATATGAGTAATGATTGGGTTTATTGGTCTCACACAGGAGAAGAGATCAGTGATTTAAGAGGGGGGAGAAGGTGGTTATCCCCATGTCTCATACAGATGTAGGATCTTCATTTGAGCCAGTTTGCTACAGCAGAAAAATAATCCTGCAGCAACAGGAAATGTGATTTACTATATAGAGGATAATTCATGGGTGTTTTTGTAAGGGTTAATACATTATTCATTAGGGCGAATCAAGTCTGAAATGTCAAAGTGGAAATTACAAACTTTATAAGACTTTTTAACACTCAAATACACTAGAAGTTCGTGCAATGCAGGATGCAATGAAGATCCTCCATCTGTAGATAGGGTGCGGCTCTGCGGATGCCCTCTGCTCCAGGCTGTCCAACCTAATGTGTTTATATATCTGTCAGTGTGTGTCGGAGCTGTTGGGGGAAAAAGCAGAACACACATTTCCATCCCGTACGGACTAATAAAGGATATGGTATGTCTCAGTGTAGCTAGCTATAGTTGTTGGTGAGAGTCATAGGTCTGGGACCAGAGACACATGTTTCAGGGAGGATGTCCATCTTGTTCTAATAATTCTAGGGGAGGAGGCAGGAGGCAAACACGTGCACACAATCAATCAACTGTACAGACCTCAAGCGCACATCATTTCTGTTTATTCTTCTCATTCACATACTATAGGTTCCACACAACTCCTAGTACAGAGGCTAGAACAAGTATGTGAACCCTTTGGAATTACCTGGACTTCTGCATAAATTTGATCTGTTCTTCATCTAGGTCACAACAATAGACAAACCAGTCTGCTTATACTAATAACACACAAACAATTATACGTTTTCATGTCTTTATTGATCACACCGTGTAAACATTCACAGTGCAGGGTGGGAAAAGTAAGTGAACCCTTGGATTTAATAACTGGTTGACCCTCCTTTGGCAGGAATAACTTCAACCAAACGTTTTCTGTAGTTGCAGATCAGACCTGCACAACGGTCAGGAGGAATTTTGGACCGTTCGTCTTTACAAAACTGTTTCAGTTCAGTAATATTCTTGGGACGTCTGGTGTGAACCGCTCTCTCGAGGTCATGCCGCAGCATCTCAATCGGGTTGAGGTCAGGTCAGACGTGCAGCAATGTTTTTTTTGGACAGCAGTGGCTTCTTCCGTGATGTCCTCCCATGAACACCATTCTTGTTTAGCGTTTTACGTATCGTACAATCGTCAACAGAGATGTTAGCATGTTCCAGAGATTTCTGTAAGTCTTTAGCTGACATTAGGATTCTTCTTAATCTCATTGAGCATTCTGTTCTGTGCTCTTGCAGTCATCTTTGCAGGACGACCACTCTTAGGGAGAGTAGCAGTGCTGAACAGTGCTGAACTTTCTACACTTAGACAATTTGTCTTACCGTGGACTGATGAACATCAAGGCTTTTAGAGATACTTTTGTAACCCTTTCCAGCTTTATGCAGGTCAACAATTCTTAATCTTAGGTCTTCTGAGATCTCTCTTGTTCGAGGCATGGTTCACATCAGGCAATGCTTCTTGTGAATAGCAAACTCACATTTTGTGAGTGTTTTTTAAAGGGCAGGGCAGCTCTAACCAACATCTCCAATCTCGTCTCATTAATTGGACTTCAGGTTAGCTGACTCCTGACTCCAATTATCTTTTGGAGAAGTCATTAGCCTAGGGGTTCACATACTTTTTCCAAACTACACTGTGAATATTTAAACGATGTATTCAATATAGACAATAACAATACAATAATTTGTGTGTTATTAGTTTAAGCACACTATGGTGTCTGTTGTTGTGACTTAGATGAAGATCAGATCTAAATTTATGACCAATTTATGTAGAAATCCAGATAATTCCAAAGGGTTCACATACTTTTTCTTGCCACTGTATGTTTACAGATAAGTGGCAGTGTGAGAGGACTGGGAAAGAAGAGACTGATACAGAGAGTCCACTAACTAACAAGCTATAATAACCTCTTCTTGAACTTCAGCAGAACATCCATCATAGTTTGTATCCCAAATGGCACCCTATTCCCTTTATAGTGCACTACTTTTGACCAGAGCCCATAGAGCGTAGTGCACTATGTCGGGAATAGGGTTCCATTTGGGATGCAGGCCCTACTCTGTGTCATGACGCCTACACATGCACTTCTCCCCCTCATTCACTCCCTGCAGTCTTTCATCCATCCTCTCTCCCTTCTGCACACCTCCTCCTTGACTGTACTCCATCCCTCCATCCCTCCGTATATCTTCTATTATCTCTGATTAACAGACAGTCATCCTTCTCTCCCTCCTCTAGACCTTCTGCTCTATCACGACCCCTAGTGTTTGTTATACGTCATCACAGACTAGTTGGCCAGTTGTGCACTGGAGAGAATGGTAACTAGGTAAGAGATGAGTCCACAGACAATGGGTCATTTTGTTGACCGACAGGATTGGTTAAGCTGCTTTACGATCAATCAAAGGTGACAACACACACACACACACACACACACACACACACAGCAAAAACACACACATGATCGGGGTGAAAAAAATACAGAAGAGCAGAAACAAACACTCATGAAGGCTTGTAGTGTTGTACACACCATGATAATTAACACACTCAATTAGCCTACAAGCACAAACATATTCAAGTATTATCCTTCACAGACGGGTGTTTATTTATAGGATTAAGTCTAAGATTTCTAGTCTTCTGAGGATTGTTCAGGGTTGGAGTCAATTCTATTTAAAATCCAGTCAATTCAGGAAGTACACTGAAATTCCAACTCCAATTATCTTCGATGCTTTTCAATGAGGAACATTTGGAATTTGATTTACTTTCCCGAAATTGACTGGAAGTGAAATGGAATTGAAATGGAATTGACTGGAATTGAAATGGAATTGACTGGAATTGAAATGGAATTAACTGGAATTGAAATGGAATTGACTGGAATTGAAATGGAATTGAAATGGAATTGACTGGAATTGAAATAGAATTGACTGGAATTGAAATGGAATTGAAATGGAATTGACTGGAATTGAAATGGAATTGACTGAAATTGAAATGGAATTGAATGGAATTGAAATGGAATTGAAATGGAATTGACTGGAATTGAAATGGAATTGACTGGAATTGAAATGGAATTGAAATGGAATTGACTGGAATTGAAATGGAATTGATTGGAATTGAAATGGAATTGAAATGGAATTGACTGGAATTGAAATGGAATTGACTGGAATTGAAATGGAATTGAAATGGAATTGACTGGAATTGAAATGGAATTGACCCCAGCTCTGTTGCGGTTACACATCATGCGTTCTACAAGACTGGTCTCAGAACATATTTTATATTTGACTAAAATCCGTGCCACTCCAATAGAACATCTCCTTTTTGGCATATGTAAATCCAGGGACACTCAAATGAGTATGATATGTTACGTTGGTATGACAGTAGGTTACTTAAGGCAGAGCAAACGTTTAGCAAGCCAAAGGTTACGCATTTCAATGTAATCACAGACAACTTTAGCATTTTAGCTAATTAGCAACTTTGCAGCTACTTACTACTTTTTAGGTATTTTGCAACTACTTAGCATGTTAGCTAACCCTTCCCCTAACCCTTTAATCTAACTCCTAACCTTAACTCCTAAACTAATGTAGCATATCATACTAAAGCAGTTGAGTGTGATATATCATACTAAAGCAGTGGAGTGTGATATATCATACTAAAGCAGTGGAGTGTGATATATTATACTAAAGCAGTTGAGTGTGATATATCATACTAAAGCAGTTGAGTGTGATATATCATACTAAAGCAGTGGAGTGTGATATATCATACTAAAGCAGTGGAGTGTGATATATCATACTAAAGCAGTGGAGTGTGCTGTATCATACTAAAGCAGTGGAGTGTGATATATTATACTAAAGCAGTGGAGTGTGATATATCATACTAAAGCAGTGGAGTGTGATATATCATACTAAAGCAGTGGAGTGTGATATATCATACTAAAGCAGTGGAGTGTGATATATCATACTAAAGCAGTGGAGTGTGATATATCATACTAAAGCAGTGGAGTGTGATATATTATACTAAAGCAGTGGGGTGTGATATATCATACTAAAGCATTTGAGTGTGATATATCATACTAAAGCAGTGGAGTGTGATATATCATACTAAAGCAGTGGAGTGTGCTGTATCATACTAAAGCAGTTGAGTGTGATATATCATACTAAAGCAGTTGAGTGTGATATATCATACTAAAGCAGTGGAGTGTGATATATCATACTAAACGGGTCAAAGGATACTGGTGCGATCAAGACGTAAAATACGTCTTACAATTCGTATTATATTGTACGACCGCTATTACGTTGGTAAGCCAATCTAATGTGATCTAATGTAAAGTAACATATCATACTAAATGGAGTGGCATGGATACGTTTGCTCTGAGACCAGGTTTCAGCGGTCTACACCATGAGGCGAGAGCCAGGGATGTAGTGAGACTCTTTCCAGATGTTTGTCTCTCCACAGTTCTCTGTCTTCCTCTTGCACTGGTAACAGCGGCGGTACTGCTCACACTGGTCAATCAGCAGCCTGCTCCCAGACCTGTCAGAGACATCAGAGATCAACGTCAGAATGTGGTCAGTCAATCAGCAGACTGCTCCCAGACCTGTCAGAGACATCAGAGATCAACGTCAGAATGTGGTCAGTCAATCAGCAGACTGCTCCCAGACCTGTCAGAGACATCAGAGATCAACGTCAGAATGTGGTCAGTCAATCAGCAGACTGCTCCCAGACCTGTCAGAGACATCAGAGATCAACATCAGAATGTGATGGTACAGATAGAAGACGTCAACTATCATGATAGTGATCAACTCAATCAGCCGGTCCCAAATCACTACCTTTTTCTCCTTCTTGACCCTAGCCCCTGTCTGTAGGGTCTGGATAGGTATAAACAGTGTAGTGGTGGGGTCTGGATAGGTATAAACAGTGTAGTAGTGGATCTGAAGGGTCTGGATAGGTATAAACAGTGTAGTAGTGGATCTGTAGGGTCTGGATAGGTATAAACAGTGTAGTGGTGGTTCTGAAGGGTCTGGATAGGTATAAACAGTGTAGTAGTGGATCTGTAGGGTCTGGATAGGTATAAACAGTGTAGTGGTGTATCTGAAGGGTCTGGATAGGTATAAACAGTGTAGTGGTGTATCTGAAGGGTCTGGATAGGTATAAACAGTGTAGTGGTGTATCTGAAGGGTCTGGATAGGTATAAACAGTGTAGTGGTGGGGTCTGGATAGGTATAAACAGTGTAGTAGTGGATCTGAAGGGTCTGGATAGGTATAAACAGTATAGTGGTAGATCTGAAGGGTCTGGATAGGTATAAACAGTATAGTGGTGTATCTGTAGGGTCTGGATAGGTATAAACAGTGTAGTGGTGTATCTGAAGGGTCTGGATAGGTATAAACAGTGTAGTGGTGGGGTCTGGATAGGTATAAACAGTGTAGTAGTGGATCTGAAGGGTCTGGATAGGTATAAACAGTATAGTGGTAGATCTGAAGGGTCTGGATAGGTATAAATAGTGTAGTGGTGGGGTCTGGATAGGTATAAACAGTGTAGTAGTGGATCTGAAGGGTCTGGGTAGGTATAAACAGTGTAGTGGTGGATCTGAAGGGTCTGGATAGGTATAAACAGTATAGTGGTAGATCTGAAGGGTCTGGATAGGTATAAACAGTGTAGTAGTGGATCTGAAGGGTCTGGATAGGTATAAACAGTGTAGTAGTGGATCTGAAGGGTCTGGATAGGTATAAACAGTGTAGTAGTGGATCTGAAGGGTCTGGATAGGTATAAACAGTGTAGTAGTGGATCTGAAGGGTCTGGATAGGTATAAACAGTGTAGTAGTGGATCTGTAGGGTCTGGATAGGTATAAACAGTGTAGTGGTGGAGTCTGGATAGGTATAAACAGTGTAGTGGTGGATCTGAAGGGTCTGGATAGGTATAAACAGTGTAGTAGTGGATCTGAAGGGTCTGGATAGGTATAAACAGTGTAGTAGTGGATCTGTAGGGTCTGGATAGGTATAAACAGTATAGTGGTGGATCTGAAGGGTCTGGATAGGTATAAACAGTGTAGTGGTGGATCTGAAGGGTCTGGATAGGTATAAACAGTATAGTGGTGGATCTGAAGGGTCTGGATAGGTATAAACAGTATAGTGGTGGATCTGAAGGGTCTGGATAGGTATAAACAGTATAGTGGTGGATCTGAAGGGTCTGGATAGGTATAAACAGTGTAGTGGTGGATCTGAAGGGTCTGGATAGGTATAAACAGTATAGTGGTGGATCTGAAGGGTCTGGATAGGTATAAACAGTATAGTGGTGGATCTGAAGGGTCTGGATAGGTATAAACAGTGTAGTGGTGGATCTGAAGGGTCTGGATAGGTATAAACAGTGTAGTGGTGGATCTGAAGGGTCTGGATAGGTATAAACAGTGTAGTGGTAGATCTGAAGGGTCTGGATAGGTATAAACAGTGTAGTGGTGTATCTGAAGGGTCTGGATAGGTATAAACAGTGTAGTGGAGGATCTGTAGGGTCTGGATAGGTATAAACAGTGTAGTGGTGGATCTGAAGGGTCTGGATAGGTATAAACAGTGTAGTAGTGGATCTGAAGGGTCTGGATAGGTATAAACAGTATAGTGGTAGATCTGAAGGGTCTGGATAGGTATAAACAGTGTAGTAGTGGATCTGAAGGGTCTGGATAGGTATAAACAGTGTAGTGGTGGATCTGAAGGGTCTGGATAGGTATAAACAGTGTAGTGGTGGATCTGAAGGGTCTGGATAGGTATAAACAGTATAGTGGTAGATCTGAAGGGTCTGGATAGGTATAAACAGTGTAGTAGTGGATCTGAAGGGTCTGGATAGGTATATACAGTATAGTGGTAAATCTGAAGGGTCTGGATAGGTATAAACAGTGTAGTGGTGGATCTGTAGGGTCTGGATAGGTATAAGCAGTGTAGTGGAGGATCTGAAGGGTCTGGATAGGTATAAACAGTGTAGTGGTGGATCTGAAGGGTCTGGATAGGTATAAACAGTGTAGTAGTGGATCTGAAGGGTCTGGATAGGTATAAACAGTGTAGTGGTGGATCTGAAGGGTCTGGATAGGTATAAACAGTGTAGTGGAGGATCTGAAGGGTCTGGATAGGTATAAACAGTGTAGTGGTGGATCTGAAGGGTCTGGATAGGTATAAACAGTGTAGTGGTGGATCTGAAGGGTCTGGATAGGTATAAACAGTGTAGTGGTGGATCTGAAGGGTCTGGATAGGTATAAACAGTGTAGTGGTGGGGTCTGGATAGGTATAAACAGTATAGTGGTAGATCTGAAGGGTCTGGATAGGTATAAACAGTGTAGTGGTGGGGTCTGGATAGGTATAAACAGTGTAGTGGTGGATCTGAAGGGTCTGGATAGGTATAAACAGTGTAGTAGTGGATCTGAAGGGTCTGGATAGGTATAAACAGTATAGTGGTAAATCTGAAGGGTCTGGATAGGTATAAACAGTGTAGTAGTGGATCTGAAGGGTCTGGATAGGTATAAACAGTGTAGTGGTGGGGTCTGGATAGGTATAAACAGTGTAGTAGTGGATCTGAAGGGTCTGGATAGGTATAAACAGTATAGTGGTAAATCTGAAGGGTCTGGATAGGTATAAACAGTGTAGTGGTGGGGTCTGGATAGGTATAAACAGTGTAGTGGTGGGGTCTGGATAGGTATAAACAGTGTAGTGGTGGATCTGAAGGGTCTGGATAGGTATAAACAGTGTAGTAGTGGATCTGAAGGGTCTGGATAGGTATAAACAGTATAGTGGTGGATCTGAAGGGTCTGGATAGGTATAAACAGTGTAGTGGGAAAGCTTCCATCCTATTGTTTCCATCTTACAGATCTGTAAACATAGAAGGGTTAGGGCCAATCCAGGTTGTGAGTTGAGTATATTACCTGATGAATTCCTTCTCCTCTCTGTCTCGGTGGCGTTTCAGGTCGGCGCTGCGTCTCCAGGTGTCCTCCAACGAGGCCCGCAGGTTACGCAGCTTCTCAAAGCGTTTGATGTGGTCGTTTATCAGTCTGCCAGGAGAGAGAGTGAGAGGAAAATATAGAAACAGATCATATAGACAAGACATCTTATATAAAATGGCCTTTAACCTTTAAGCTTTAACCTTTAAGCTTGAACCGTTCCACATACCAATGTTTTCTGCATTCTCATTTTATTCACTCACTTTCTGAATTTCAAGTGAAGAATTTCACCCTCCCCGTCTCTCTATGACTCCCTCTCTCTCCCTTTCTCCCACCTCTCTCTCCCTCTCTCCCTTTCTCCCACCCCCCCCCCACTCACTCCTTCCTGTTCCTGTTGGCATCTCTCTCTCCCTCTCTCCCATCTCTCTCTCCCTTTCTCCTCCCTCTCTCCCCCCACTCCCCCGTCTCTCTATGACTCCCTCTCTCTCCCACCTCTCTCCCACCTCTCTCCCACCCCCCCTCACTCCTTCCTGTTCCTGTTGAGCATCTCTCGCTCCCTCTCTCCCATCTCTCTCTCCCTTTCTCCCCCCTCTCTCCCCCCACTCCCCCGTCTCTCTATGACTCCCTCTCTCTCCCACCTCTCTCCCACCCCCCCTCACTCCTTCCTGTTCCTGTTGAGCATCTCTCTCTCCCTCTCTCCCACCTCTCTCTCCCTTTCTCCCACCTCTCTCTCCCTTTCTCCCACCTCTCTCTCCCTCTCTCTCTCCCCTCCCCACTCACTCCTTCCTGTTCCCATTGAGCATCTCTCTCTCGTTCTTCTGTTTGGTGCTGCGGTGAAGGAGCAGCTCTTTTCTCTTGTTATTAGCCGTGGTCAGCTGTTCCTGGTAGACCTTCTCCGCCCGCTGCCTCTGCTCTGACAGCCCAGCAGGGGTACAGTCCAGCTGGCCAAACACAGGGCCGTCCGAGTCGGGCAGGCGCGCTGGGAGGCCCGAGCCCTGGTACTCCACCTGGTAGATACGTTAATGAAATAACATCCATTAGATTTGTGGAGCATCAAGATCATCACATTATTTTTCTACTCAACCTGGGTGAAGATTACAATCACAAAGGAGCTCACAACTACTGGAAAGTCATCTGTCATCTATAAGTAGTGGAATCTCTCAACTGTGACTTCCTGTTCTCGGTTAAAGAAGAGCCATTAGATCAGCAGAGTATGAAGATCACCAGTGTGCTGGGATTGTTTTCTACTCAACCTGGACTAGACATAGACACCACAGAGGAGCTGGACTACTGTTCAACCTGGACTAGACATAGACACCACAGAGGAGCTGGACTACTGTTCAACCTGGACTAGACATAGACACCACAGAGCAGCTGGACTACTGTTCAACCTGGACTAGTCATAGACACCACAGAGGAGCTGGACTACTGTTCAACCTGGACTAGACATAGATACCACAGAGGAGCTAGACTACTGTTCAACCTGGACTAGACATAGACACCACAGAGCAGCTGGACTACTGCTCAACCTGGACTAGACATAGATACCACAGAGGAGCTGGACTACTGTTCAACCTGGACTAGACATAGACACCACAGAGGAGCTGGACTACTGTTCAACCTGGACTAGACATAGACACCACAGAGGAGCTGGACTACTGTTCAACCTGGACTAGACACCACAGAGGAGCTGGACTACTGTTCAACCTGGACTAGACATAGACACCACAGAACAGCTGGACTACTGTTCAACCTGGACTAGACATAGACACCACAGAGCAGCTGGACTACCGTTCAACCTGGACTAGTCATAGACACCACAGAGGAGCTGGACTACTGTTCAACCTGGACTAGACATAGACACCACAGAGCAGCTGGACTACTGTTCAACCTGGACTAGACATAGACACCACAGAGCAGCTGGACTACTGTTCAACCTCGACTAGTCATAGACACCACAGAGGAGCTGGACTACTGTTCAACCTGGACTAGTCATAGACACCACAGAGGAGCTGGACTACTGTTCAACCTGGACTAGACATAGACACCACAGAGCAGCTGGACTACTGTTCAACCTGGACTAGACATAGACACCACAGAGGAGCTGGACTACTGTTCAACCTGGACTAGACATAGACACCACAGAGCAGCTGGACTACTGTTCAACCTGGACTAGACATAGACACCACAGAGCAGCTGGACTACTGTTCAACCTGGACTAGACATAGACACCATAGAGGAGCTGGACTACTGTTCAACCTGGACTAGACATAGACACCACAGAGGAGCTGGACTACTGTTCAACCTGGACTAGACACCACAGAGGAGCTGGACTACTGTTCAACCTGGACTAGACATAGACACCACAGAACAGCTGGACTACTGTTCAACCTGGACTAGACATAGACACCACAGAGCAGCTGGACTACCGTTCAACCTGGACTAGTCATAGACACCACAGAGGAGCTGGACTACTGTTCAACCTGGACTAGACATAGACACCACAGAGCAGCTGGACTACTGTTCAACCTGGACTAGACATAGACACCACAGAGCAGCTGGACTACTGTTCAACCTCGACTAGTCATAGACACCACAGAGGAGCTGGACTACTGTTCAACCTGGACTAGTCATAGACACCACAGAGGAGCTGGACTACTGTTCAACCTGGACTAGACATAGACACCACAGAGCAGCTGGACTACTGTTCAACCTGGACTAGACATAGACACCACAGAGGAGCTGGACTACTGTTCAACCTGGACTAGACATAGACACCACAGAGCAGCTGGACTACTGTTCAACCTGGACTAGACATAGACACCACAGAGCAGCTGGACTACTGTTCAACCTGGACTAGACATAGACACCATAGAGGAGCTGGACTACTGTTCAACCTGGACTAGACATAGACACCACAGAGGAGCTGGACTACTGTTCAACCTGGACTAGACATAGACACCATAGAGGAGCTGGACTACTGTTCAACCTGGACTAGATATAGACACCACAGAGGAGCTGGACTACTGTTCAACCTGGACTAGACATAGACACCACAGAGCAGCTGGACTACTGTTCAACCTGGACTAGACATAGACACCACAGAGGAGCTGGACTACTGTTCAACCTGGACTAGTCATAGACACCACAGAGCAGCTGGACTACTGTTCAACCTGGACTAGACATAGACACCACAGAGCAGCTGGACTACTGTTCAACCTGGACTAGACATAGACACCACAGAGGAGCTGGACTACTGTTAAACCTGGACTAGACATAGACACCACAGAGCAGCTGGACTACTGTTCAACCTGGACTAGACATAGACACCACAGAGCAGCTGGACTACTGCTCAACCTGGACTAGTCATAGACACCACAGAGCAGCTGGACTACTGTTCAATTCCCTCATCTACTGCATTTTCTTCCTCAACTGTTCTTCTTTAAGTTCTTCATGTCTGGCTCAACTGTTCTTCTTTAAGTACTTCAAGTCTGGCTCAACTGTTCTTCTTTAAGTACTTCAAGTCTGGCTCAACTGTTCTTCTTTAAGTACTTCAAGTCTGGCTCAACTCCGCTTCTTTAAGTTCTTCAAGTCTGGCTCAACTGTTCTTCTTTAAGTACTTCAAGTCTGGCTCAACTGTTCTTCTTTAAGTACTTCAAGTCTGGCTCAACTCCGCTTCTTTAAGTTCTTCAAGTCTGGCTCAACTGTTCTTCTTTAAGTACTTCAAGTCTGGCTCAACTGTTCTTCTTTAAGTACTTCAAGTCTGGCTCAACTGTTCTTCTTTAAGTACTTCAAGTCTGGCTCAACTCCGCTTCTTTAAGTTCTTCATGTCTGGCTCAACTGTCCTTCTTTACCATGAATTTTACCTCCTCTTCCTCCCCATTTCTCCTCCCTCTTTCCTTCCCTCTCTATCCCTTCCCTTCTTTATCTTAAACCTCTCCATCTGTCTCCCCCTATCCTCTCCTCTCCGTAGAGACTTGTCTATATTATGTTTCCTGCCTGCTCTGAGTCATCTCCTGGCGCTGTCTTTCCCTGGATGGGCGGGAACATCACTCTCCTATCTCCCTTGGCTTTCTGCGGCTTGCCCTTCCCTGTTTCCACCTGTACAACAAGACAGTAAGTCAGGTAAACATCGATCTGTAGTGGTCCCCTCTGCCTTGCTCAGCCTTAACCTGTGCAGCACACCTGGGAGTTCAGTTATTCAATCCACAGCATTTTAATCAACATAATAAATATCCCTCCACTTCAACCTGCACTTGTATAACACATGGTGGGAGGCATGTCTTTGGTAGGTCTGGTCTGGTCTGGTAGGTATGGTGTGGTAGGTATGGTGTGGTAGGTATGGTGTGGTAGGTATGGTGTGGTAGGTAGGTAGGTATGGTGTGGTAGGTATGGTGTGGTAGGTATGGTGTGGTGTGTTAGGTATGGTCTGGTAGGTAGGGCTTGGTAGGTATGGTCTGGTAGGTATGGTCCGGTAGGTATGGCTTGGTAGGTACAGTCTGGTAGGTAGGGTCTGGTAGGTCTGGTAGGTATGGTCTGGTAGGTATGGCTTGGTAGGTACGGTCTGGTAGGTAGGGTCTGGTAGGTATGGTCTGGTAGGTATGGCTTGGTAGTTATGGTCTGGTAGGTATGGTCTGGTAGGTAGGGCTTGGTAGTTATGGTCTGGTAGGTATGGTCCGGTAGGTATGGCTTGGTAGGTACAGTCTGGTAGGTAGGGTCTGGTAGGTCTGGTGGGTATGGTCTGGTAGGTATGGCTTGGTAGGTACGGTCTGGTAGGTAGGGTCTGGTAGGTCTGGTAGGTATGGTCTGGTAGGTATGCTATATAACATATGGTAGGACAGACTCTTACCTGTGTATCCAGGGCTTTCTTGTAACAGCTAGTGTTCTTCTGTTTCAGGTGGAGCTGCTGGGACTTATGCAAGGAGGTTCTGAGACACACAACAGCTATTCACACACTGTAGAAACTGAGCAACAGGTTGTACAATGACCACAGCATTCTGTATGTACAGTAGAGACCACAAGCCTGGTTACATGGGTTCATGGCAGCAGGTGCACTTCCTCTTGGACAAACATATTGACGCGGTACCCTACTCCCTTTATAGTGGACTGAAGAGCCCTGGTTAAAACGAAGTAGTGCACTACATAGGAAATGGGGTGCCATGTGGGACTCAGATGCATCACCTACTCCTGTGCAAGCTGGACCTGTTGTAGCAGGTGGATGCGCTCCTGGTCCTGCTGAGTCTGGCTGACCTGGCCCTTCCTCCACTCCGCCTGGGCCCGCAGATCCTGCATGTAGCCGCGCTGCTTATGGACCCTGGGAGGGGTGAGGGGACGGCCCCTGAAGATGTACGAACCCTGTGGGGGGAGAGGGGGGTTCAATATCATCACAACATCATTCATTGATAAGTTTAGACCATTGGCTAAGTGTTGCAATAGTAACTGTGCATAGACCAATGCATGCTAAATGCAGCAACTGAAAAGCCGTGAACCATTTGAACTCTAGAACATTTAAACCCCCTGAAGATCAGTGTGCTGATTGGACAAGGCCAGGGCTCACATGGAAGTGGGAGGAGCGAGTAACCTTCTTCTCCTTCATGGCTTCAGACACTGTCAGGTTGAACGCTGCCCCCTTCTGGTTGTTCTGACGTATCTCCAGACGGTCCGCCTAACATATCACACCCCCACACCACAAATACACACACCACCACACCACAAATACACACACACACACACACACCACCACCACACCACAAATACACACACACACACACACACACCACCACCACCACCACCACGTCACAAATACACACACACCACATCACAAATACACACACACCACCACCACCACCACCACGTCACAAATACACACACACACACACACACACCACCACCACCACCACCACGTCACAAATACACACACACCACATCACAAATACACACACACCACCACCACCACCACCACGTCACAAATACACACACACACACACACACACCACCACCACCACCACCACGTCACAAATACACACACACACACACACACACCACCACCACCACGTCACAAATACACACACACACACACCACACCACACCACAAATACACACACACACACACACCACCACCACCACGTCACAAATACACACACACACACACACCACCACCACCACGTCACAAATACACACACACACACACACACACACACCACACCACACCACAAATACACACACACACACACACACACACCACCACCACCACGTCACAAATACACACACACACACACACACACACCACATCACAAATACACACACACACACCACCACCACCACCACGTCACAAATACACACACACACACACACACCACCACCACCACCACGTCACAAATACACACACACACACACACCACCACCCCGACCACGTCACAAATACACACACCCACACACACACATATACACACACACCACCACCACCACCACCACCACCACCACATCACAAATACACACACACACACACACGCCACCACATCACAAATACACACACACACACACCACCACCACCACGTCACAAATACACACACACACACACACCACCACCACCACGTCACAAATACACACACACACACACCACATCACAAATACACACACACACACACACACCACCACCACCACGTCACAAATACACACACACACACACACCACCACCACCACCACGTCACAAATACACACACACACACACCACCACCACCACCACGTCACAAATACACACACCCACACACACACACATACACACACACCACCACCACCACCACCACCACCACATCACAAATACACACACACACACACACGCCACCACATCACAAATACACACACACACACACACACACACACACACACACACACACACACACACACACACACACACACACACACACACACATGCCACAACGTCCCAAATACACACCCACACACCACATCACAAATACACACAGGCTCAGTGTCACCTCACTACTGAGTTTAATCTGACTACTGAGTTTAATCTGACTACTGAGTTTAATCTGACTACTGAGTTTAATCTGACTACTGAGTTTAATGTGACTACTGAGTTTAATCTGACTACTGAGTTTAATGTGACTACTGAGTTTAATGTGACTACTGAGTTTAATCTGACTACTGAGTTTAATGTGACTACTGAGTTTAATCTGACTACTGAGTTTAATCTGACTCCAGGATTTAAACAGAAGTACAAATGCAGATTCTCCCTTGGCTTTTAGTGGAGTAGTATTCTGTCTATTCATCACTCCAAAGAGTAAAAGACAAAGGGAACATGTGCCATGTTGCTCGTCTCATCATCAGAGTGGTGCTGGCCTCACCTGCTCCCTCTGTAGGTAGTCCTGGTCTCTGCGCTGCTCGTTGAACAGTAACACCCTCTCCTCCTCCTGCTGTTCCATCAGCCTCTCCTCTGCCAGGTAGTGGGGGATGTTACGCTGGGCCCGCTGCATGCACAGGTAACACAACTCCTATAGGGAAGGATACGTGATGTTATATACACAGGTAACACAACTCCTATAGGGGATGTTATATACACAGGTAACAACTCCTATAGGGAAGGATAGGGGATGTTATATACACAGGTAACAACTCCTATAGGGAAGGATAAGGGATGTTATATACACAGGTAACAACTCCTATAGGGAAGGATAGGTGATGTTATATACACAGGTAACAACTCCTATAGGGAAGGATAAGGGATGTTATATACACAGGTAACAACTCCTATAGGGAAGGATAGGTGATGTTATATACACAGGTAACAACTCCTATAGGGAAGGATAAGGGATGTTATATACACAGGTAACAACTCCTATAGGGAAGGATAGGTGATGTTATATACACAGGTAACAACTCCTATAGGGAAGGATAAGGGATGTTATATACACAGGTAACAACTCCTATAGGGAAGGATAGGGGATGTTATATACACAGGTAACAACTCCTATAGGGGATGTTATATATACAGGTAACACAACTCCTATAGGGAAGGATAGGGGATGTTATATACACAGGTAACAACTCCTATAGGGGATGTTATATACACAGCTAACACAACTCCTATAGGGAAGGATAGGGGATGTTATATACACAGGTAACACAACTCCTATAGGGAAGGATAGGTGATGTTATATACACAGGTAACACAACTCCTATAGGGAAGGATAGGGGATGGTATATACACAGGTAACACAACTCCTATAGGGGATGTTATACACACAGGTAACAACTCCTATAGGGAAGGATAGGGGATGTTATATACACAGGTAACACAACTCCAATAGGGAAGGATAGGGGATGTTATATACACAGGTAACACAACTCCTATAGGGGATGTTATATACACAGCTAACACAACTCCTATAGGGAAGGATAGGGGATGTTATATACACAGGTAACACAACTCCTATAGGGAAGGATAGGGGATGGTATATACACAGGTAACACAACTCCTATAGGGGATGTTATACACACAGGTAACAACTCCTATAGGGAAGGATAGGGGATGTTATATACACAGGTAACACAACTCCAATAGGGAAGGATAGGGGATGTTATATACACAGGTAACACAACTCCTATAGGGGATGTTATATACACAGCTAACACAACTCCTATAGGGAAGGATAGGTGATGTTGTTATACACACAGGTAACACAACTCCTATAGGGAAGGATAGGGGATGTTATATACACAGGTAACACAACTCCTATAGGGAAGGATAGGGGATATTATATACACAGGTAACACAACTCCTATAGGGAAGGATAGGGGATGTTATATACACAGGTAACACAACTCCTATAGGGGATGTTATATATACAGGTAACACAACTCCTATAGGGAAGGATAGGGGATGTTATATACACAGGTAACAACTCCTATAGGGGATGTTATATACACAGCTAACACAACTCCTATAGGGAAGGATAGGGGATGTTATATACACAGGTAACACAACTCCTATAGGGAAGGATAGGTGATGTTATATACACAGGTAACACAACTCCTATAGGGAAGGATAGGGGATGGTATATACACAGGTAACACAACTCCTATAGGGGATGTTATACACACAGGTAACAACTCCTATAGGGAAGGATAGGGGATGTTATATACACAGGTAACACAACTCCAATAGGGAAGGATAGGGGATGTTATATACACAGGTAACACAACTCCTATAGGGGATGTTATATACACAGCTAACACAACTCCTATAGGGAAGGATAGGTGATGTTGTTATACACACAGGTAACACAACTCCTATAGGGAAGGATAGGGGATGTTATATACACAGGTAACACAACTCCTATAGGGGATGTTATATACACAGGTAACAACTCCTATAGGGGATGTTATATACACAGGTAACAACTCCTATAGGGAATGTTATACACACAGGTAACACAACTCCTATAGGGAAGGATAGGGGATATTATATACACAGGTAACAACTCCTATAGGGGATGTTATACACACAGGTAACACAACTCCTATAGGGAAGGATAGGGGATGTTATATACACAGGTAACAACTCCTATAGGGGATGTTATATACACAGGTAACACAACTCCTATAGGGAAGGATAGGTGATGTTATATACACAGGTAACAACTCCTATAGGGAAGGATAGGTGATGTTATATACACAGGTAACAACTCCTATAGGGAAGGATAGGTGATGTTATATACACAGGTAACAACTCCTATAGGGAAGGATAGGGGATGTTATATACACAGGTAACAACTCCTATAGGGGATGTTATATACACAGGTAACAACTCCTATAGGGAAGGATAGGTGATGTTATATACACAGGTAACACAACTCCTATAGGGAAGGATAGGTGATGTTATATGCACAGGTAACACAACTCCTATAGGGAAGGATAGGGGATGTTATATACACAGGTAACAACTCCTATAGGGAAGGATAGGGGATGTTATGTACACAGGTAACAACTCTTATAGGGGATGTTATATACACAGGTAACAACTCTTATAGGGGATGTTATATACACAGGTAACACAACTCCTATAGGGAAGGATAGGGGATGTTATATACACAGGTAACACAACTCCTATAGGGAAGGATAGGGGATGTTATATACACAGGTAACACAACTCCTATAGGGGATGTTATACACACAGGTAACAACTCCTATAGGGAAGGATAGGGGATGTTATATACACAGGTAACAACTCCTATAGGGAAGGATAGGGGATGTTATATACACAGGTAACAACTCCTATAGGGAAGGATAGGGGATGTTATATACACAGGTAACACAACTCCTATAGGGAAGGATAGGGGATGTTATATACACAGGTAACACAACTCCTATAGGGAAGGATAGGGGATGTTATATACACAGGTAACACAACTCCTATAGGGGATGTTATACACACAGGTAACAACTCCTATAGGGAAGGATAGGGGATGTTATATACACAGGTAACAACTCCTATAGGGAAGGATAGGGGATGTTATATACACAGGTAACAACTCCTATAGGGAAGGATAGGGGATGTTATATACACAGGTAACACAACTCCTATAGGGAAGGATAGGGGATGTTATATACACAGGTAACACAACTCCTATAGGGAAGGATAGGGGATGTTATATACACAGGTAACACAACTCCTATAGGGAAGGATAGGGGATGTTATATACACAGGTAACACAACTCCTATAGGGAAGGATAGGGGATGTTATATACACAGGTAACACAACTCCTATAGGGAAGGATAGGGGATGTTATATACACAGGTAACACAACTCCTATAGGGAAGGATAGGGGATATTATATACACAGGTAACACAACTCCTATAGGGGATGTTATATACACAGGTAACAACTCCTATAGGGGATGTTATATACACAGGTAACAACTCCTATAGGGAATGTTATACACACAGGTAACACAACTCCTATAGGGAAGGATAGGGGATATTATATACACAGGTAACAACTCCTATAGGGGATGTTATACACACAGGTAACACAACTCCTATAGGGAAGGATAGGGGATGTTATATACACAGGTAACAACTCCTATAGGGGATGTTATATACACAGGTAACACAACTCCTATAGGGAAGGATAGGTGATGTTATACACACAGGTAACACAACTCCTATAGGGAAGGATAGGTGATGTTATATACACAGGTAACAACTCCTATAGGGAAGGATAGGTGATGTTATATACACAGGTAACAACTCCTATAGGGAAGGATAGGTGATGTTATATACACAGGTAACAACTCCTATAGGGAAGGATAGGTGATGTTATATACACAGATAACAACTCCTATAGGGAAGGATAGGTGATGTTATATACACAGGTAACAACTCCTATAGGGAAGGATAGGTGATGTTATATACACAGGTAACAACTCCTATAGGGAAGGATAGGTGATGTTATATACACAGGTAACAACTCCTATAGGGAAGGATAGGTGATGTTATATACACAGATAACAACTCCTATAGGGAAGGATAGGTGATGTTATATGCACAGGTAACACAACTCCTATAGGGAAGGATAGGGGATGTTATACACACAGGTAACAACTCCTATAGGGAAGGATAGGGGATGTTATGTACACAGGTAACAACTCTTATAGGGGATGTTATATACACAGGTAACAACTCTTATAGGGGATGTTATATACACAGGTAACACAACTCCTATAGGGAAGGATAGGGGATGTTATATACACAGGTAACACAACTCCTATAGGGGATGTTATACACACAGGTAACAACTCCTATAGGGAAGGATAGGGGATGTTATATACACAGGTAACAACTCCTATAGGGAAGGATAGGGGATGTTATATACACAGGTAACAACTCCTATAGGGAAGGATAGGGGATGTTATATACACAGGTAACACAACTCCTATAGGGAAGGATAGGGGATGTTATATACACAGGTAACACAACTCCTATAGGGAAGGATAGGGGATGTCATATACACAGGTAACACAACTCCTATAGGGAAGGATAGGGGATGTTATATACACAGGTAACACAACTCCTATAGGGAAGGATAGGGGATGTTATATACACAGGTAACACAACTCCTATAGGGAAGGATAGGGGATGTTATATACACAGGTAACACAACTCCTATAGGGGATGTTATACACACAGGTAACAACTCCTATAGGGAAGGATAGGGGATGTTATATACACAGGTAACAACTCCTATAGGGAAGGATAGGGGATGTTATATACACAGGTAACAACTCCTATAGGGAAGGATAGGGGATGTTATATACACAGGTAACACAACTCCTATAGGGAAGGATAGGGGATGTTATATACACAGGTAACACAACTCCTATAGGGGATGTTATACACACAGGTAACAACTCCTATAGGGAAGGATAGGGGATGTTATATACACAGGTAACAACTCCTATAGGGAAGGATAGGGGATGTTATATACACAGGTAACAACTCCTATAGGGAAGGATAGGGGATGTTATATACACAGGTAACACAACTCCTATAGGGAAGGATAGGGGATGTTATATACACAGGTAACACAACTCCTATAGGGAAGGATAGGGGATGTTATATACACAGGTAACACAACTCCTATAGGGAAGGATAGGGGATGTTATATACACAGGTAACACAACTCCTATAGGGAAGGATAGGGGATGTTATATACACAGGTAACACAACTCCTATAGGGAAGGATAGGGGATGTTATATACACAGGTAACACAACTCCTATAGGGGATGTTATACACACAGGTAACAACTCCTATAGGGAAGGATAGGGGATGTTATATACACAGGTAACAACTCCTATAGGGAAGGATAGGGGATGTTATATACACAGGTAACAACTCCTATAGGGAAGGATAGGGGATGTTATATACACACAGGTAACAACTCCTATAGGGAAACACACAGTTATTGATTGATTGATTGATTGATTGATTGATTGACACCCCTCATACACACTCACAAAAGCAGAGTGTTCGGCGCACACACACACACCTGCCCAGCCCTGTTGTGGTTGACACAGGGCATGTCCAGGTGAGAGTCCACCCTCTTCAACTTCCCCTCCTTCAGAGCAGCGCCTTCCAGTGGTAGGATAGACACTGTGGACCTACAGGACAGCAAGTTGGAAACAGATAGCAGTCCTGGGTTATCTTTCAGATCAGGGGCTATTCAACCACTGTCCTGGGTTATCTTTCAGATCAGGGGCTATTCAACTACAGTCCTGGGTTATCTTTCAGATCAGGGGCTATTCAACCACAGTCCTGGGTTATCTTTCAGATCAGGGGCTATTCAACTACAGTCCTGGGTTATCTTTCAGATCAGGGGCTATTCAACCACAGTCCTGGGTTATCTTTCAGATCAGGGGCTATTCAACCACAGTCCTGGGTTATCTTTCAGATCAGGGGCTATTCAACCACAGTCCTGGGTTATCTTTCAGGTCAGGGGCTATTCAACCAAAGTCCTGGGTTATCTTTCAGATCAGGGGCTATTCAACCACAGTCCTGGGTTATCTTTCAGATCAGGGGCTATTCAACTACAGTCCTGGGTTATCTTTCAGATCAGGGGCTATTCAACCACAGTCCTGGGTTATCTTTCAGATCAGGGGCTATTCAACTACAGTCCTGGGTTATCTTTCAGATCAGGGGCTATTCAACCACAGTCCTGGGTTATCTTTCAGATCAGGGGCTATTCAACCACAGTCCTGGGTTATCTTTCAGATCAGGGGCTATTCAACCACAGTCCTGGGTTATCTTTCAGGTCAGGGGCTATTCAACCAAAGTCCTGGGTTATCTTTCAGATCAGGGGCTATTCAACCACAGTCCTGGGTTATCTTTCAGATCAGGGGCTAATCAACTGCAGTCCTGGGTTATCTTTCAGATCAGGGGCTATTCAACCACAGGGTTGAGACCCTGGTTGAAATGTCATTTGGGACGCAGGCAGTGTCTGTATGGACGGAGGAATGTCCAGAGGGGTCTAGTTTCAGAGCCCAGGGCCACAGGACCGCTGTGGGGGGTACAGGGCAGGCTAAACCTCAGAGAACACTGTCTGAATGATCAGGTGGTGACAGGTGAGGGACTGTCCCACACAGGGAGAGCTGCATCATTCATGGAGCCACTGCCCCAGGACAGGACAGTAACACAAGTACCCTCTCCTAGACTCCCGCAGATTGCCTAACGGTGTGTTCCAATAATATAATAAACACGTGTTCACTACTTCCCATAAATCTAATTTGAATTGGAGGCATGGGGCTCCTGGGAGTTTCCACCATATTTCTTATACCAGTCCTTTCAAATCAGTAAAGGGAAGTGAATAAGTACACACTTTGGGAGGAAGGAGAGATAATTGGGACATAACCTAGGTATTGGGTCTTCAGGTCTTAGCCACTGAATTTGACTTATTATTGGGTTAGAAAGCTAACGCAAGTCTTCAGGTTTTAGTGAAGGCTACTCACTGACTTTAATTTATTTGGGTAAAACATATACAACTAGATGTACATTGGATTCCTCGAGGATAGCGCTTAGAAGTGATGATTAAAACACTTGTTTCCTGTCCTGGATTAACAGGGTTAGAGAGGAGACCAACCAGGGTCTTGTGTTACTGTCCTGGATTAACAGGTTTAGAGAGGAGACCAACCAGGGTCTTGTGTTACAGTCCTGGATTAACAGGTTTAGAGAGGAGACCAACCAGGGTCTTGTGTTACTGTCCTGGATTAACAGGTTTAGAGAGGAGACCAACCAGGGTCTTGTGTTACTGTCCTGGATTAACAGGTTTAGAGAGGAGACCAACCAGGGTCTTGTGTTACTGTCCTGGATTAACAGGTTTAGAGAGGAGACCAACCAGGGTCTTGTGTTACTGTCCTGGATTAACAGGGTTAAAGGAGAGACCAACCAGGGTCTTGTGTTACTGTTCTGGATTAACAGGTTTAGAGAGGAGACCAACCAGGGTCTTGTGTTACTGTCCTGGATTAACAGGGTTAAAGGAGAGACCAACCAGGGTCTTGTGTTACTGTTCTGGATTAACAGGGTTAGAGAGGAGACCAACCAGGGTCTTGTGTTACTGTCCTGGATTAACAGGTTTAGAGAGGAGACCCACCAGGGTTATGTGTTACTGTCCTGGATTAACAGGGTTAGAGGAGAGACCAACCAGGGTCAAGCTTCACTCACTATCCTGTGGCAGTGTGTGGCTATGTCCCAAAAGGCAGCCTATTCCTTATGTTGTGCACTACCTTTGATCAAAGCCCAATGAAGTAGTGCACTACGTAACATATGGAATATGGTGCCATGTGGGATGCAACCTGGTCAGTAGGAGATTAAGTTAACAGTGTTAGCTGACAATAGCTGGGGTTAGCAGTGAGGCTGACAATAGCTGGGGTTAGCAGTGTTAGCAGACAATAGCTGGGGTTAACAGTGAGGCTGACAATAGCTGGGTTTAGCAGTGAGGCCGACAACAGCTGGGGTTAGCAGTGAGGCTGACAATAGCTGGGGTTAGCAGTGAGGCCGACAATAGCTGGGGTTAGCAGTGAGGCCGACAACAGCTGGGGTTAGCAGTGAGGCCGACAACAGCTGGGGTTAGCAGTGAGGCCAACAACAGCTGGCGTTAGCAGTGAGGCCGACAACAGCTGGGGTTAGCAGTGAGGCCGACAATAGCTGGGTTTAACAGTGAGGCCGACAATAGCTGGGGTTAGCAGTGAGGCCGACAATAGCTGGGGTTAGCAGTGAGGCCTACAATAGCTGGGGTTAGCAGTGAGGCTGACAATAGCTGGGGTTAGCAGTGAGGCCTACAACAGCTGGGGTTAGCAGTGAGGCCGACAATAGCTGGGGTTAGCAGTGAGGCCGACAATAGCTGGGGTTAGCAGTGAGTCCGACAATAGCTGGGGTTAGCAGTGAGGCCGACAATAGCTGGGGTTAGCAGTGAGGCCTACAACAGCTGGGGTTAGCAGTGAGGCCGACAATAGCTGGGGTTAGCAGTGAGGCCGACAATAGCTGGGGTTAGCAGTGAGTCCGACAATAGCTGGGGTTAGCAGTGAGGCCGACAACAGCTGGGGTTAGCAGTGAGGCCAACAACAGCTGGGGTTAGCAGTGAGGCCGACAGTAACAGTACCTGTCAGTGTTGGTCTCTGCTGGAGGTCTGGGCTCCAGGTCATCAGTGAGACTGATCCCGTTGACCTTGGCTGGGTGCAGGGTGTGTCTGGTTCTGGACCGCGGAGTCACCAGGGATTCTGGGTACACATGGTAACATAACTATAGATGAGAAAGACTTGACAGATGAAGCTACCGTAGGAAGAGAAATACATGTTCTGGGATACGTCCAAGTCTAGATAATGTTATATTAGCTTACCTTTCTCTCCAACACAGGGTTATCAAGGTTAAGTGAACCCAACACATATCTCTCACCAGAGACGTTACACCCATTAAAACCCCTCAATCTGATCCAGATATTCACTGAGTTGATCCAAAGCAATTGAATATGGCCATCAGTTGAATATGGCCATCAGTTGAATATGGTCATCAGTTGAATATGGCCATCAGTTGAATATGGCCATCAGTTGAATATGGCCATCAGTTGAATATGGCCATCAGTTGAATATGGCCATCAGTTGAATATGGTCATCAGTTGAATATGGCCATCAGTTGAATTTGGTCATAAAACCCCTTAATGTTTTTAGATGACTAGATTACACCACTGTCTCTCCCTCACCTCTATTCTTCTCCTTCCTGTCTGAGTCTATCTGGACCTGGGCCAGGGCCTCCTCTCCCCAGTCCTTCCCCCGCTGTTGGGAAGAGATCCTGGGGAGGTTGATGGTGTTGCTGGTCCCTGGTATGCTGGATCTCCCAAACAGGACAGAGTTGCTGGTGCCAGGTCTCTGGGATAGAGAGGGGAGTAGGGGGATTGTCATCAACACAAATACAAACGCACTTGTACAATCATACACACCTGCTCTCTCTCTCTGTCTCTCTCACACACACACACACACACACACACACACACACACACACACACACACACACACACACACACACACACACACACACACACACACACACACACACACACACACACACACACACACACACACCCTACCCAATCCCCATCCCCCACACACACACTACCTACATGACATATCTAATCCACCCTACTGACATTGGAGAGCGCCAAGAGCAGCTTCCCGCTGCCGTCCAGAGCGGTGACAAAGTCGTGGTAGAACTTCATCTTGACTTTGCTCTGGCAGAACAACAGCTCTCCGATGGCGTGGAAGGTGAAGATGACTGAGCGTCCGGCGGCCACGGCTCTCAGCAACACCAGCAGAGTCTCTCTCACACAGCCCTCCACCACGTGACGCTCAAACGGGCTCTCCACAGACAGAACTGTGAAGTTGAGCTGGACCAGTGGCACGTCCCCTGCTGTGATGACAGATAGATGACACACATTCCTAGTGTTAGTGTACTGGACTCCTGTGATGACAGATAGATGACACACATTCCTAGTGTTAGTGTACTGGACTCATGTGATGATTAACCTGCTTGTCTGAGACCTGAAGACTTAGTTATCCAAGTTAAAGCTATAGGCTTTAGCTCAGCGGGCTAACAGTCGTGTATAGACAGACAACCTGGGTTGGATAAGACTCAGCCACAAAAAGATGTCTATCTCTATCCCATTCCCAACATGTTCTCTACAGACAGCCATCTTAGTGTGTTAATATGTCTATCTCTATCCCATTCCCAACATGTTCTCCACAGACAGCCATCTTAGTGTGTTAATATGTCTCTCTCTATCCCATTCCCAACATGTTCTCCACAGACAGCCATCTTAGTGTGTTAATATGTCTCTCTCTATCCCATTCCCAACATGTTCTCTACAGACAGCCATCTTAGTGTGTTAATATGTCTCTCTCTATCCCATTCCCAACATGTTCTCCACAGACAGCCATCTTAGTGTGTTAATATGTCTCTCTCTATCCCATTCCCAACATGCTCTCTACAGACAGGGCTGGGAAGTTGAGCTGGACCAGTGGCACATCCCCTGCAGTGATGACGGACGGACAGACGGATGGCACAGGCACACACATAGAAATACAATGACTAGAACGGTCAATGTCATTGTGATGCTCCTGCTAAAAGCAACACTTGGATTTAGACACACAGCTGTGCACTGGGTTTTCTCATTCATTCTCTTTCATCACACTGTTTCTATGGGACACATTGCTGGTATCACTGTAACACACTGTTTCTATGGGACACATTGCTGGTATCAGTGTAACATACTGTTTCTATGGGACACATTGCTGGTATCAGTGTAACACACTGCTTCTATGTGACACATTGCTGGTATCAGCGTAACACACTGTTTCTATGGGACACATTGCTGGTATCAGTGTAACACACTGTTTCTATGGGACACATTGCTGGTATCAGTGTAACACACTGTTTCTATGGGACACATTGCTGGTATCAGTGTAACACACTGTTTCTATGGGACACATTGCTGGTATCAGTGTAACACACTGTTTCTATGGGACACATTGCTGGTATCAGTGTAACACACTGTTTCTATGGGACACATTGCTGGTATCAGTGTAACACACTGTTTCTATGGGACACATTGCTGGTATCAGTGTAACACACTGTTTCTATGGGACACATTGCTGGTATCAGTGTAACATACTGTTTCTATGGGACACATTGCTGGTATCAGCGTAACACACTGTTTCTATGGGACACATTGCTGGTATCAGTGTAACATAGTGTTTCTATGGGACACATTGCTGGTATCAGCGTAACACACTGTTTCTATGGGACACATTGCTGGTATCAGTGTAACACACTGTTTCTATGGGACACATTGCTGGTATCACTGTAACACACTGTTTCTATGGGACACATTGCTGGTATCAGTGTAACACACTGTTTCTATGGGACACATTGCTGGTATCAGCGTAACACACTGTTTCTATGGGACACATTGCTGGTATCAGTGTAACACACTGTTTCTATGGGACAAATTGCTGGTATCACTGTAACACACTGTTTCTATGGGACACATTGCTGGTATCAGTGTAACACACTGTTTCTATGGGACAAATTGCTGGTATCAGTGTAACATAATGGAATTTGGATGATTAATCATCTTTCCTGGCACCTGAAGAATTGAACTATTTCCCCAAGCTACTGCCTGGGCTTTAGCTCAGCGGACTATCAGCACAATATTGTATAGCTCACAGACCCACAACTCAGGCTTGATATCTGCAGTCGTTCACATAAGCGTGCCAGCTTTGACAGAAGATGTCTCATGTGTGTGTCTGTGTGCGTGCGTACGCGTACTCGTGTGTGTGTGTGTGTGTGTGTGTGTGTGTGTGTGTGTGTGTGTGTGTGTGTGTGTGTGTGTGTGTGTGTGTGTGTGTGTGTGTGTGTGTGTGTGTGTGTGTGTGTGTGTGTGTGTGTGTGTTTTCTTCGCCACCCATCGCCACTCACCTGCAGACAGCGGTTTGACCTGCTTGAGGCCGTGTGACTGGGACAGCTTCTCAGAGAGCAGGAAGATGGGGCGCTGGATCAAAACAAACTTGTTGCCGACGTCCAGCTTCTGCTGAGAGAAGGTGAAGGCTCCCAGGCCTGCGATGTAGACCCCCTGGACAGGCAGGCAGGCAGACAGACAGGCAGACAGGCAGACAGACAGACAGACAGGCAGGCAGGCAGGCAGACAGACAGACAGACAGACAGACAGACAGACAGACAAACAGACACAACAAGTTGTCAACCAGTTCTCCTAGACCTGATGATGAATACAGCCGAAGGACAATCATGATAATGCCTCTACTATTTATGATAATCTCACTGAAAATTGGGCAATAAGATAGTTGCCAGCTTCAAATCAATGGTACATGCAAAATAGTCCAATTTCAGAGTTTATATTCATACACTATGACCAGGAGCGTCGCCATACACTACAGTAGCTCCACACCAAAAATGTAAAGTTAAACTCAATTCATTCCAATCCCAATTAAAATCCAACAGCTGTCTTTATTGGCTGACTGGCTCAGAGAGCAGCTCAGCCCGTGCCCTTTTCTCTCGTAGAAAGCAGAGAGCAGCCCGCAGCCCGCGCCCTTTTCTGTCGTAGAAAGCAGAGAGCAGCCCGCAGCCCGTGCCCTTTTCTGTCGTAGAAAGCAGAGAGCAGCCCGCAGCCCGTGCCCTTTTCTGTCGTAGAAAGCAGAGAGCAGCCCGCAGCCCGTGCCCTTTTCTCTCGTAGAAAGCAGAGAACAGAGACAGTGCCAGTTTGCTTCGCCAGGCAGCCGTTCAGTCAGTGCGCCGATGGCTTCGAGTTTGATGTCTGCATTTTAACTCCGCCTTGTAAACCTTGTTGTAATCTGATAGCCAGGGGTTGATTCTGCCTTGTAAACCTTGTTGTAATCTGATAGCCAGGGGTTGAATCTGCCTTGTAAACCTTGTTGTAATCTGATAGCCAGGGGGTTGATTCTGCCTTGTAAACCTTGTAATCTGATAGCCAGGGGTTGATTCTGCCTTGTAAACCTTGTTGTAATCTGATAGCCAGGGGTTGATTCTGCCTTGTAAACCTTGTTGTAATCTGATAGCCAGGGGTTGATTCTGCCTTGTAAACCTTGTTGTAATCTGATAGCCAGGGGTTGAATCTGCCTTGTAAACCTTGTTGTAATCTGATAGCCAGGGGGTTGATTCTGCCTTGTAAACCTTGTTGTAATCTGATAGCCAGGGGTTGATTCTGCCTTGTAAACCTTGTTGTAATCTGATAGCCTGGGGTTGATTCTGCCTTGTAAACCTTGTTGTAATCTGATAGCCAGGGGGTTGATTCTGCCTTGTAAACCTTGTTGTAATCTGATAGCCAGGGGGTGATTCTGCCTTGTAAACCTTGTTGTAATCTGATAGCCAGGGGTTGATTCTGCCTTGTAAACCTTGTTGTAATCTGATAGCCTGGGGTTGATTCTGCCTTGTAAACCTTGTTGTAATCTGATAGCCAGGGGGTGATTCTGCCTTGTAAACCTTGTTGTAATCTGATAGCCAGGGGTTGATTCTGCCTTGTAAACCTTGTTGTAATCTGATAGCCAGGGGTTGATTCTGCCTTGTGTGACGACCCTCCCACTCTGTCTACCGCTTTCTCTCTCTTTAATCTTGTTTCCTTATTAGGATGCTGGTGGGCGGAGTTGGGAGGGTCGTCAGCTACATGGGAAACACCTGGGCCCACTCTCCCAAGATAAATACACCACTTCCCCATTCATGGGGGAGACTCTCTCCAGGCAGATACCTTGACAGATTTGTTTGTGTTTCGGTTATGTTTCATGGTGCTTTTTGGTTGTTTGTGTTAGCATCTTTCAACACCCTGCATTATCACATTCATGCATGCAAAACACTCACTTACACTACTGATTACTGATTACACATCCCATTGTATATTATACCTAGTTTCGTTAGTTAAATAAATATATTTTGGTTACTCCTTATCTCCACGTGGTCTCCCTTTTGTTACGGGCTCTGAGCCGGTTCGTGACACTTGTAAACCTTGTTGTAATCTGATAGCCTGGGGTTGATTCTGCCTTGTAAACCTTGTTGTAATCTGATAGCCAGGGGGTTGATTCTGCCTTGTAAACCTTGTTGTAATCTGATAGCCAGGGGTTGATTCTGCCTTGTAAACCTTGTTGTAATCTGATAGCCAGGGGGTTGATTCTGCCTTGTAAACCTTGTTGTAATCTGATAGCCAGGGGTTGATTCTGCCTTGTAAACCTTGTTGTAATCTGATAGCCAGGGGTTGATTCTGCCTTGTAAACCTTGTTGTAATCTGATAGCCAGGGGTTGATTCTGCCTTGTAAACCTTGTTGTAATCTGATAGCCTGGGGTTGATTCCGCCTTGTAAACCTTGTTGTAATCTGATAGCCAGGGGGTGATTCTGCCTTGTAAACCTTGTTGTAATCTGATAGCCAGGGGTTGATTCTGCCTTGTAAACCTTGTTGTAATCTGATAGCCAGGGGTTGATTCTGCCTTGTAAACCTTGTTGTAATCTGATAGCCTGGGGTTGAATCTGCCTTGTAAACCTTGTTGTAATCTGATAGCCAGGGGGTTGATTCTGGCTTGTAAACCTTGTTGTAATCTGATAGCCAGGGGGTTGATTCTGCCTTGTAAACCTTGTTGTAATCTGATAGCCAGGGGTTGAATCTGCCTTGTAAACCTTGTTGTAATCTGATAGCCTGGGGTTGAATCTGCCTTGTAAACCTTGTTGTAATCTGATAGCCAGGGGTTGATTCTGCCTTGTAAACCTTGTTGTAATCTGATAGCCAGGGGTTGATTCTGCCTTGTAAACCTTGTTGTAATCTGATAGCCAGGGGTTGATTCTGCCTTGTAAACCTTGTTGTAATCTGATAGCCAGGGGTTGATTCTGCCTTGTAAACCTTGTTGTAATCTGATAGCCAGGGGTTGATTCTGCCTTGTAAACCTTGTTGTAATCTGATAGCCAGGGGTTGAATCTGCCTTGTAAACCTTGTAATCTGATAGCCAGGGGTTGATTCTGCCTTGTAAACCTTGTAATCTGATAGCCAGGGGTTGATTCTGCCTTGTAAACCTTGTAATCTGATAGCCAGGGGTTGATTCTGCCTTGTAAACCTTGTAATCTGATAGCCAGGGGTTGATTCTGCCTTGTAAACCTTGTAATCTGATAGCCAGGGGTTGATTCTGACTTGTAAACCTTGTTGTAATCTGATAGCCAGGGGGTTGATTCTGCCTTGTAAACCTTGTTGTAATCTGATAGCCAGGGGGTTGATTCTGCCTTGTAAACCTTGTTGTAATCTGATAGCCAGGGGTTGATTCTGCCTTGTAAACCTTGTTGTAATCTGATAGCCTGGGGTTGATTCTGCCTTGTAAACCTTGTTGTAATCTGATAGCCAGGGGGTTGATTCTGCCTTGTAAACCTTGTTGTAATCTGATAGCCAGGGGGTGATTCTGCCTTGTAAACCTTGTTGTAATCTGATAGCCAGGGGGTGATTCTGCCTTGTAAACCTTGTTGTAATCTGATAGCCAGGGGTTGATTCTGCCTTGTAAACCTTGTTGTAATCTGATAGCCAGGGGTTGATTCTGCCTTGTAAACCTTGTTGTAATCTGATAGCCAGGGGTTGATTCTGCCTTGTAAACCTTGTTGTAATCTGATAGCCAGGGGTTGATTCTGCCTTGTAAACCTTGTAATCTGATAGCCAGGGGTGATTCTGCCTTGTAAACCTTGTTGTAATCTGATAGCCAGGGGTTGATTCTGCCTTGTAAACCTTGTTGTAATCTGATAGCCAGGGGGTGATTCTGCCTTGTAAACCTTGTTGTAATCTGATAGCCTGGGGTTGATTCTGCCTTGTAAACCTTGTTGTAATCTGATAGCCAGGGGGTGATTCTGCCTTGTAAACCTTGTTGTAATCTGATAGCCAGGGGGTGATTCTGCCTTGTAAACCTTGTTGTAATCTGATAGCCAGGGGGTGATTCTGCCTTGTAAACCTTGTTGTAATCTGATAGCCAGGGGTTGATTCTGCCTTGTAAACCTTGTTGTAATCTGATAGCCAGGGGTTGATTCTGCCTTGTAAACCTTGTTGTAATCTGATAGCCAGGGGTTGATTCTGCCTTGTAAACCTTGTTGTAATCTGATAGCCAGGGGTTGATTCTGCCTTGTAAACCTTGTAATCTGATAGCCAGGGGTTGATTCTGCCTTGTAAACCTTGTAATCTGATAGCCAGGGGTTGATTCTGCCTTGTAAACCTTGTAATCTGATAGCCAGGGGTGATTCTGCCTTGTAAACCTTGTTGTAATCTGATAGCCAGGGGTTGATTCTGCCTTGTAAACCTTGTTGTAATCTGATAGCCAGGGGGTGATTCTGCCTTGTAAACCTTGTTGTAATCTGATAGCCTGGGGTTGATTCTGCCTTGTAAACCTTGTTGTAATCTGATAGCCAGGGGGTGATTCTGCCTTGTAAACCTTGTTGTAATCTGATAGCCTGGGGTTGATTCTGCCTTGTAAACCTTGTAATCTGATAGCCAGGGGTGATTCTGCCTTGTAAACCTTGTAATCTGATAGCCATGGGTGATTCTGCCTTGTAAACCTTGTTGTAATCTGATAGCCGGGGGTTGATTCTGCCTTGTAAACCTTGTTGTAATCTGATAGCCGGGGGTTGATTCTGCCTTGTAAACCTTGTTGTAATCTGATAGCCAGGGGTTGATTCTGCCTTATAAACCTTGTTGTAATCTGATAGCCAGGGGTTGATTCTGCCTTATAAACCTTGTTGTAATCTGATAGCCAGGGGGTGATTCTGCCTTGTAAACCTTGTTGTAATCTGATAGCCAGGGGTTGATTCTGCCTTGTAAACCTTGTTGTAATCTGATAGCCAGGGGTGATTCTGCCTTGTAAACCTTGTTGTAATCTGATAGCCAGGGGGTGATTTTGCCTTGTAAACCTTGTTGTAATCTGATAGCCAGGGGGTGATTCTGCCTTGTAAACCTTGTTGTAATCTGATAGCCAGGGGTTGATTCTGCCTTGTAAACCTTGTTGTAATCTGATAGCCGGGGGGTGATTCTGCCTTGTAAACCTTGTTGTAATCTGATAGCCGGGGGTTGATTCTGCCTTGTAAACCTTGTTGTAATCTGATAGCCGGGGGTGATTCTGCCTTGTAAACCTTGTTGTAATCTGATAGCCAGGGGTTGATTCTGCCTTGTAAACCTTGTTGTAATCTGATAGCCAGGGGTTGATTCTGCCTTGTAAACCTTGTTGTAATCTGATAGCCAGGGGTTGATTCTGCCTTGTAAACCTTGTTGTAATCTGATAGCCAGGGGTTGATTCTGCCTTGTAAACCTTGTTGTAATCTGATAGCCAGGGGTGATTCTGCCTTGTAAACCTTGTTGTAATCTGATAGCCGGGGGTTGATTCTGCCTTGTAAACCTTGTTGTAATCTGATAGCCAGGGGGTGATTCTGCCTTGTAAACCTTGTTGTAATCTGATAGCCAGGGGTTGATTCTGCCTTGTAAACCTTGTTGTAATCTGATAGCCAGGGGTTGATTCTGCCTTGTAAACCTTGTTGTAATCTGATAGCCAGGGGTGATTCTGCCTTGTAAACCTTGTTGTAATCTGATAGCCAGGGGTTGATTCTGCCTTGTAAACCTTGTTGTAATCTGATAGCCAGGGGTGATTCTGCCTTGTAAACCTTGTTGTAATCTGATAGCCAGGGGTTGATTCTGCCTTGTAAACCTTGTAATCTGATAGCCAGGGGTTGATTCTGCCTTGTAAACCTTGTTGTAATCTGATAGCCAGGGGTTGATTCTGCCTTGTAAACCTTGTTGTAATCTGATAGCCAGGGGTTGATTCTGCCTTGTAAACCTTGTTGTAATCTGATAGCCAGGGGGTGATTCTGCCTTGTAAACCTTGTTGTAATCTGATAGCCAGGGGGTGATTGAATTGGGAATTGAGAGGTGAGGGAGCCCTTGTTTTTGGTGACCGTTCGAAATAAAAAGCTATTTTATTGCTATTAAAATATAGGCTGTGATAGCTGTAGGCCTAATTGATATTTGTATTCATTTGCCCCGTAGGCTAATGCAATTCTGCTCTCATGTATTGGTATGAATATGAACACAACTCGTTCATGTATTGGTATGAACATAAACACAACTCTCTCATGTATTGGTATGAACATAAACACAACTCTCTCATGTATTGGTATGAACATAAACACAACTCTCTCATGTATTGGTATGAACATAAACACAACTCGTTCATGTATTGGTATGAACATAAACACAACTCGTTCATGTATTGGTATGAACATCAACACAACTGAACAACGTGCAGTTTACAGCATTGTCCCAAAATACACGTCCTGTTTTTGGCTTCAAAAACAATAATAATTGTAGACAATAACAAATGTACATTGTCATGCAGTGACAGAATGATAATTGACATAACTTCTTGCTGTAGGCCCTACTTCGTCATCATCCTCTGCCTGCATCCCTACCTGTAGCCTACCTGATCCCTACCTGTAGGGTACCTGTATCCTACCTGATCCCTACCTGTATCATACCTGATCCATACCTGTAGCCTACCTGATCCCTACCTGTAGCCTCCCTGATCTCTACCTGTAGCCTACCTGATCCCTACCTGATCCCTACCTGTAGCCTACCTGATCTCTACCTGTAGTCTACCTGAACCCTACCTGTAGTCTACCTGATCCCTACCTGTAGCCTACCTGATCCCTACCTGTAGTCTACCTGATCCCTACCTGTAGCCTACCTGATCCCTACCTGTAGCCTACCTGATCCCTACCTGATCCCTACCTGTAGCCTACCTGATCCCTACCTGTAGCCTACCTGATCCCTACCTGTAGCCTACCTGATCCCTACCTGTAGTCTACCTGATCCCTACCTGTAGCCTACCTGATCCCTACCTGTAGCCTACCTGATCCCTACCTGTAGTCTACCTGATCCCTACCTGTAGTCTACCTGATCCCTACCTGTAGCCTACCTGATCCCTACCTGATCCCTACCTGTAGCCTACCTGATCCCTACCTGTAGCCTACCTGATCCCTACCTGTAGTCTACCTGATCCCTACCTGTAGCCTACCTGATCCCTACCTGTAGTCTACCTGATCCCTACCTGTAGTCTACCTGATCCCTACCTGTAGCCTACCTGATTCCTACCTGATCCCTACCTGTAGCCTACCTGATCCCTACCTGTAGCCTACCTGATCCCTACCTGTAGCCTACCTGATCCCTACCTGTAGCCTATCTGATCCCTACCTGTAGCCTACCTGATCCCTACCTGTAGTCTACCTGATCCCTACCTGTAGCCTACCTGATCCCTACCTGTAGCCTACCTGATCCCTACCTGATCCCTACCTGTAGTCTACCTGATCCCTACCTGTAGTCTACCTGATCCCTACCTGTAGTCTACCTGATCCCTACCTGTAGTCTACCTGATCCCTACCTGTAGTCTACCTGATCCCTACCTGATCCCTACCTGTATTCTACCTGATCCCTACCTGTAGTCTACCTGATCCCTACCTGTAGTCTACCTGACCCCTACCTGTAGTCTACCTGATCCATACCTGTAGCCTACCTGATCCCTACCTGTAGTCTACCTGTCCCTACCTGATCCCTACCTGTATCCTACCTGATCCCTACCTGTAGTCTACCTGATCCCTACCTGTAGTCTACCTGATCCCTACCTGTAGTCTACCTGATCCCTACCTGTAGCCTACCTGATCCCTACCTGATCCCTACCTGTAGCCTACCTGATCCCTACCTGTAGCCTACCTGATCCCTACCTGTAGTCTACCTGATCCCTACCTGTAGCCTACCTGATCCCTACCTGATCCCTACCTGTAGTCTACCTGATCCCTACCTGTAGTCTACCTGATCCCTACCTGATCCCTACCTGATCCCTACCTGATCCCTACCTGATCCCTACCTGATCCCTACCTGTATCCTACCTGATCCCTACCTGTAGTCTACCTGATCCCTACCTGTAGTCTACCTGATCCCTACCTGTAGCCTACCTGATCCCTACCTGTAGTCTACCTGATCCCTACCTGTAGTCTACCTGATCCCTACCTGTAGTCTACCTGATCCCTACCTGTAGTCTACCTGTAGCCTACCTGTAGCCTACCTGATCCCTACCTGATCCCTACCTGTAGCCTACCTGATCCCTACCTGTAGCCTACCTGATCCCTACCTGTAGTCTACCTGATCCCTACCTGTAGCCTACCTGATCCCTACCTGATCCCTACCTGTAGCCTACCTGATCCCTACCTGTAGCCTACCTGATCCCTACCTGTAGTCTCCCTGATCCCTACCTGTAGTCTACCTGATCCCTACCTGTAGTCTACCTGATCCCTACCTGTAGTCTACCTGATCCCTACCTGTAGCCTACCTGATCCCTACCTGATCCCTACCTGTAGCCTACCTGATCCCTACCTGTAGCCTACCTGATCCCTACCTGATCCCTACCTGTAGCCTACCTGATCCCTACCTGTAGCCTACCTGATCCCTACCTGTAGTCTACCTGATCCCTACCTGTAGCCTACCTGATCCCTACCTGTAGTCTACCTGATCCCTACCTGTAGCCTACCTGATCCCTACCTGTAGCCTACCTGATCCCTACCTGTAGTCTCCCTGATCCCTACCTGTAGCCTACCTGATCCCTACCTGATCCCTACCTGTAGCCTACCTGATCCCTACCTGTAGTCTACCTGATCCCTACCTGTAGTCTACCTGATCCCTACCTGTAGTCTCCCTGATCCCTACCTGTAGTCTACCTGATCCCTACCTGTAGCCTACCTGATCCCTTCCATCTCTCACTATCAATCTTGCTTGTCCATCTTCCTCAGTTAAAATTAGATCTTTTTACAGATCTATCTTGCTGACAAAACGTCATGAAACATTGCTAAGTTATTTAGCTATAGTGTGGAATGTAATAATATAAAATAATCACACAGATAATCCACCTGCGTAGGTAACATAATAGTTCACCAGGGAAATGTTGCAGTCAATATTCTCAGAGCCACATCGTTTGTTGATACAATGCTTCAATATTCGCAGAATGTTTCCCTTCCATGGCGATGAAAGGAAATGCACAAATGAACTGGCGCACACATGAGGATCATCTCTGAATGAAGCAAGTGAGACAATGACACTGGCATGGTACACTGTAGGCTTACGAGCCGTTCGACAAGGTTGGCTTCATACAGCCTATAGCAGGGGCGTCTGCAACCTTTTTCATGTGGAGTGCCAATTTACAATTCATCCTACCATTTCTAAAGATCTGCGTACCAGTTATGATTTTCATATACGCATTGTAGGATACCTAACTGTGCCCAAAATATCTCTAACTGGCCACAAACTAAATCATTATATACAGTGCATTCAGAAGGTATAAAGACCTCTTGACTAATTCCACATTATGTTACGTTACTGTCACGTTCCTGACCTTATTTCCTTTATTTTGTCTTTGTTTAGTATGGTCAGGACGTGAGCTGGTTGGGCATTCTATGTTATGTGTTTCTATGTTGGGTTCTTTTCAATTAGCCTGATATGGTTCTCAATCAGGGGCAGGTGTTTTACGTTTCCTCTGATTGAGAACCATATTAAGGTAGGCTGTTCACACTGTTTGTTTGTGGGTGATTATTCCTGTGTCAGTGTTTGTGCCACACGGGACTGTTTTCATTCGTTTCGTTCATTTCATTCGTGTGTTCCTTCCTGTTCGTGCGTTCATGTTATATGTTCACAGGTTCAGGTCTGTTAACGTCGTTTATTGTTTTGTAGTTTATCAAGTGTTTTTTCGTGTTCGTCTTTCATTAATAAAACAAGTATGTATTCAAACCACGCTGTGTTTTGGTCCGATCCATGCTCCTCTTCAGACGAGGAGGAGGACGAGCATTACAGTTACAGCCTTATTCTAAAATTTACACAAAATACCCCATAATGACAAAGCAAAAACAGGTTTAAAAAATAAAACTGAAATAATACATTTACATAAATATTCAGACCCTTTACTCAGTACTTTGTTGTAGCACCTTTGGCAGCGATTACAGCCTCGAGACTTCCTGGGTATGACACTACAAGCTTGGCCCACCTGTATTTGGGGAGTTTCTCCCATTCTTCTCTGCAGATCCTCTCAAGCGCTGTCAGGTTGGATGGGGAGCATCGCTGCACAGCTATTTTCAGGTCTATCCAGAGATTTTTTGATCGGGTTCAATTCCGGGCTCTGGCTGGGCCACTCAAGGACATTCAGACACTTGTCCCGAAGCCACTCCTGCATTCTCTTGGCTGTGTGCTTAGGGTCGTTGTCCTGTTGGAAGGTGAATCTTCGCCCCAGTCTGAGGTCCTGAGCGCTCTGGAGCAGGTTTTCATCAAGGTTCTTTCTGTACTTGCTCCTTTCATCTTTCCCTCGATCCTGACTAGTCTCCCAGTCCCTGCCGCTGAAAAACATACCCACAGCATGATGCTGCCACCACCATGCTTCACTGTAGGGATGGTGCCAGGCATCCTCCAGACGTGATGCTTGGCATTCTTCAGACGAAGAGGAGGAAGGCTGCCATTACAGTAGCTGACTACTAGACAGAGGCACTATCCATTCAGCACCGCGTCACGGAGCTCCACTATTCCTGGAGGCGCTGTCCATTCAGCACCGCGTCACGGAGCTCCACTATTCCTGGAGGCGCTGTCCATTCAGCACCGCGTCACGGAGCTCCACTATTCCTGGAGGCGCTGTCCATTCAGCACCGCGTCACGGAGCTCCACTATTCCTGCACCGAGGCGCTGTCCATTCAGCACTGCGTCACGGAGCTCCACTATTCCTGGAGGCGCTGTCCATTCAGCACCGCGTCACGGAGCTCCACTATTCCTGGAGGCGCTGTCCATTCAGCACCGCGTCACGGAGCTCCACTATTCCTGGAGGCGCTGTCCATTCAGCACCGCGTCACGGAGCTCCACTATTCCTGGAGGCGCTGTCCATTTAGCACCGCGTCACAGAGCTCCACTATTCCAGGAGGCGCTGTCCATTCAGCACTGCGTCACGGAGCTCCACTATTCCCGCACCGAGGCGCTGTCCATTCAGCACCGCGTCACGGAGCTCCACTATTCCTGGAGGCGCTGTCCATTCAGAGGTGCTGAATCACGGGCGTGGCTTTAGCGCCCTTTCAAAAGTAGGTTTCCCTTTTGTAATTCGTGATAGTTTCCCGTTTGTATTTCGTGATAGTTTCCCTTTTGTATTTCGTGATAGTTTCCCTTTCGTATTTCGTGATATTCGTCATTCTTTAGTCGAGTTTGTTTGTCTTCATGCGTCCTTGTCGATTGTAGGCCTAAGTAAGTCTGACGTAGGCTATGCCTTTTATTTCAATGCATGTGTAGGATTTATCTGGCATCATTTGCATTCGCAGTCAGCTGTTTTATGCATCGGTTACTCAAGCAATCAAAAGCCCTTTTTACATCAGCAGTTGTCAGAAAGTGCTGTACAGAAACCCAGCCTAAAACCCCAAACAGCAAGCAATGCAGATGTAGAAGCAAGGTGGCTAGGAAAAACTCTCTGGAAAGGCAGGAACCTAGGAAGAAACCTAGAGAGGAACCAGGCTCTGAGGGGTGGCCAGTCCTCTTCTGGCTGTGCCGGATGGAGATCATAAGAGTACATGGCCATTAAGGCCAGATCGTTTCACACTGATGTCAGCGTTTGATGTCGGGCCTAGTTGTGACTTGATAGCATGTATTATGCATCTACTTCATGTTCACTGTATGTACCGTTCCACAAGTAAATGAGTCCATTTATGACGAGGTTGAGTAGTGGTTGACATTGTAGCCAGTGGTGTAAAGTACTTAAATAAAAATACTTTAAAATACAACTTAAGTCGTTTTTTGGGGTAGCTGTACTTTACTTTTCTATTTGTATTTTTGACAACTTTTACTTTTAGTCCACTGCATTCCCAAAGAAGATAATGTACTTTTTACTCCATACATTTTCCCTGGACAACCAAAAGTACTCGTTACTTTTCGAATGCTCACCAGGACAGATTTTTTCTCCAATTCACACAGTTATCAACAGAACATCCCTGGTCATCCCTACTGCCTCTGATCTGGTGGACTCTCTAAACAGAGAACATCCCTGGTCCTCCCTACTGCCTCTGATCTGGTGGACTCTCTAAACAGAGAACATCCCTGGTCATCCCTACTGCCTCTGATCTGGTGGACTCTCTAAACAGAGAACATCCCTGGTCATCCCTACTGCCTCTGATCTGGTGGACTCTCTAAACAGATAACAGCCCTGGTCATCCCTACTGCCTCTGATCTGGTGGACTCTCAAAACAGAGAACATCCCTGGTCCTCCCTACTGCCTCTGATCTGGTTGACTCTCTAAACAGAGAACATCCCTGGTCATCCCTACTGCCTCTGATCTGGCGAACTCACTAAACACAAATGCTTCCTTTGTAAATGATATCTGAGGTTTGGAGTTTGCCTCTGTCTGTCCGTGAAAACAATCAAACAAGATAATGGTGGCATCTGGTTTGCTTAATATAAGGAATGGATAATGATTTATGCTTTGAATTTTGAAACTTAAGTTTAGTTTTGCAATTACATTTACTTTTGATACTTAAGTATATTTAAAAGCAAATACTTTTAGACTTTTACTGGGTGACTTTCACTTTTACTTGAGTCATTTTCTATTAAGGTATCTTTACTTTTACTCAAGTATGACAATTGGGTACTTTTTCCACTACTGATTGTAGCCTACACGCGGTGATAATTAATGCCTGATGTAATTTTGTTTGTTTTTGCTCTTCATCCAATAGCATTTTAGAGTTATTGTGTAGAAATGGAATAAATGAGCTTCAACCTCCTAAAAACATCCTCCTTTGCTATACCCTCGGTTCAGCTGAACTGACTGACCACTGACTATGGCAATATCGACTTTCTAAAGTGCTCTCACCTTTTGCAAGGTCATCTGTCGCTCCACGAAAGATGACACGTTCGACCAAATGCTGTCAATGTCTGAAATAAAGGGGAAGATTTTTAGAACAATTTTCAGAAAATAAAAATTGCTTATATAGCTAAATGCTTTAAAAAATGACATGCACACCTTGATTCTAAATTGTGCAAAGTTTTCAAACAAATGCGCATAGCCTAGGTGTTTTCACGGTGCAGCAAGGTGGGCTATATCTTTTCTACTGTACAATAAAATAGGCTATAAAGTGTGTCCTGTCCTGACCGTTTTCTGAGAGCTGAGAGAGGGTTGGAAAGGACTTCCTCTCCGCCTCCGACACCACGGACAGCAAGTCGGTCATCATGACAATTAGAGCAAAAGATCTTTAAAAAAAAGAAAAGAAACCCAGAGTTGTTTCAACTCAATCCACGGACTTCCAGATTCGGCTCAATTCACCGATTTCCAGATTCTCTTCCGACTTCCAGATTCTCCCCCGCCGATAGCCCATTACGGTGCGTCTCCTCGGGTGATAAATCTCGATGGGAAATGCACCCGGGCGCGCAACTCCAACACTGACCTTGTTGCTACGAGCGACGTCACAATAGCCACTTGCACCCCCCGCAGCGACAGGCGCTGGGGCCAAAGTTTAGCCCTGCAGATTAGAAACTCCGTTTATTTTAACTTTAGCATGTCTTCTAAAAGCAAATAGGCCTGTATAATGACTTTAAGGATCCCTTCCGAGTTGAATCCAGATAGCTCATGTCATGAAAATTGTCACTGTATTTCTGAGACCGATTTAATCAAGAATGGTAGATGAGCAATTGCGCATTGGCAACCCTCTTGTGAAGCAATTTTCACTGCCCCCCAGCTATATCTGCTGAAACGTAATAAAGACGTACATTTGCGTCATTCAGCAGGCTTTTGAAGTAGAGTGTAAACGAGCACTTTGGCAGGCGCACAACTGACCGGGGAGTGAGTGTTGATTTTACGTGCTTTTGCTGTGATTGTTCATGTGAGTGTTTTGGGCTATTCGTGTCCCTCCATACATTTTTGGAATTTGGGTCATAAGTATAATAACACACACTGCAGTTAGGCCCGAATCTGACCCGCTTTTTAAATCGTTTTATTTTAGTAGCCAAGCCTAATTTTAAAAGGCTCTGTGCCTAATGTGTATATATTGAATGTGGACTGATTTTATATATTTTGTCATTTCAGAGCTGCATTGCCTAAAATGAATCACTCCGGGCCTGAGAAGCGCGAGCAGAAGTTCGTGCTCGACTGCATCGCTGTCAGTTCGGTTGCGCTCGGGTATGAACACCTGCGCCCCCGGCTCTGGTCGGTGCTCCCCGGGTACGACGCACGCAATGACCCCCACGCTGCGCGCTACACGACCATCCCGTCCGTGCAGAGGGTCCCGCAGAAGACCACCCCATCGGTGCAGAGGGTCCCGCAGAAGACCACCCCGTCGGTGCACAGGGTCCCACAGAAGACCACCCCGTCGGTGCAGAGGGTCCCGCAGAAGACCGAGAACAAGGAACTGAAGAGCGCCGCGGCCCAAAAGTCCCTAGACCTGAGGAACACTTCCGGAGCAGGTAGACTATTCTATTATATGATATTCTATTCTATTATATAAACTGTTCTATTCTATTGGCTGTTCTATTCTATTATTATTTTTATTTGCATTAAATGGGATTCATAATATGTCCCGTTTGACATCAAATTAGGTCCACAGAATCAGAGAAATAAGTTTACATTTACATTGTATATTTTGGTCATTTAGCAGACTTATCCACAGCTACTTTTTATACAGGTTGTGGCTTTTCTGGCCACCAGGGGGATATAATCAATGCAAGCCATTGCTTTGACCTATCGAAATAAGGATGGGGGAGATAGGCCTATAGGCTATGTGAAGTGGCAAACAGTTGGAGGAGACTGAAGAATAGGCTACAGTTATATTCTGAAGAAACTATTCTTTACCCTGCTGACATGCTCTTCTATTATATTCAATAAATCAATGTACTTTTATTTAGCAGTAGGTCTACATGGGATTCATAATCTATACAGCTTTTACATCAGTAGGTCTACATGGGATTCATAATCTATACAGCTTTTACATCAGTAGGTCTACATGGGATTCATAATCTATACAGCTTTTACATCAGTAGGTCTACATGGGATTCATAATCTATACAGCTTTTACATCAGTAGGTCTACATGGGATTCATAATCTATACAGCTTTTACATCAGTAGGTCTACATGGGATTCATAATCTATACAGGTTTTACATCAGTAGGTTTACATGGGATTTATAATCTATACAGGTTTTACATCAGTAGGTCTACATGGGATTCATAATCTATACAGGTTTTACATCAGTAGGTCTACATGGGATTCATAATCTATACAGGTTTTACATCAGTAGGTCTACATGGGATTCATAATCTATACAGGTTTTACATCAGTAGGTCTACATGGGATTCATAATCTATACAGGTTTTACATCAGTAGGTCTACATGGGATTCATAATCTATACAGGTTTTACATCAGTAGGTCTACATGGGATTCATAATCTATACAGGTTTTACATCATCACCATCATTGCTGAGAGTCACTGGTATAGGCTATCTTGTCTGTGCACCGGACAGGTCACTCCCGAGAGCAGGTGAGCAACCACAGTGGTCTCATGTCGGACATCAAGCCGCTGATAGGCTACAACGGGCGGTTTGGGTTTCGGCGCAACACGCCCAACCTCCGGCGGAACCCGTCCAGCTTCGGAGAGGTGACCACGTTCCAACTCCATTGAGTCCAGCAACCGAAAAGGCATCATCATCATTATGACGTTCCAATGAGCAACAATAAATGCGTCCAGAATGCCTCCCTATAACTTGATGAGTAATTATTTATGCCTGTATATCTCTGCTTAACGCTAGGGTGATAATATAACAATAACAATATGCTGTTCACAGACTGCTATAGCCTACCTTCACAGACTGCTATAGCCTACCTTCACAGACTGCTATATCCTACTTTCACAGACAATGGATTTCAGGTAGCACCATTGATGTACACTATATATACAAAAGTATGTGCACGAACTTGACTGGCCTGCACAGAGCCCTGACCTCAACCCCATTGAACACCTTTGAGATGAATTGGAACGCCGACTGCGAGCCAGGCCTAATCACCCAACACCAGTGTCCAACCTCACTAATGCTCTTGTGTCTGAATGGAAGCAAGTCCCCGCAGCAGTGTTCCAACATCTAGTGGAAAGCCTTCCCATTAGAGTGGAGGCAGTTATAGCAGCAAAGGGGGAACCAACTCCATATTAATGCCCATGATTTTGGAATGAGCAGGTGTCCACATACTTTTGGTCATCAAGTGTATTAGTTTACTATCACTAACCAGGTTTCCATCCACATTTTTACGATAATTAAGTAGACTACATTAAAACAATTACAGACCTGATGGAAACAGATTTTTTTGTAAACTTTCCAAATGTCCACAAAACAGAAATGCTTGACAAGGTGGGATCTTTTTCTGTCAGTAAAATTAATAATGCGAGAAATGTTATGGAAACGCTTTTATGAGCAAATATTGATATAATAACCATCATATCAAAGTAAATGGCGTCAACTATGACTTGTGTTGTCCTCCCATTATGACGTAGTAGAGAAAGCAGTTTTTTAGGCTACAGATTAAATACATGATGATTCATTTCACAGGGTCTGATTCAGTTTGGCTTCCGTTTGACAAATACAAATATTCTTGCTTTTATCCACAGCAATCTCATCATGTAGCCTACCCGCCCAGCCAGCCCGAGCTGTTGGCGAGAGCGCACGGGCCAAGACCAGAGTATGCACATACTGAATGCTATTTAACTCCAGTCTATATGTTGAGTTGAAAATGGGATGGAAACACATTGAACTTTAGATTTTTATTAGATACATGAAAACGCACAGATTTTCATCCACAAGTCGTGTTGGTGGAAACACCACTGGTGGGGTCATTTTCATTCAGTATCTCTAGTTTAAAAATGACGGATTATTATGGGGATTTTCTTTATTACGCTAATTAAAGGTAACTCACTCCACGATATAGCAGGGGATGTTAAACCATCACAAATAGACCTTTTCAGCTGTAGATTATGATGATAATGTCCAAAACTGCACTGAAGTCTAACAAAACATGATGATCGATGCTCTTTGACAAATACCCGCACGTTATCTGCGAACTGTTGACTAGAGCGCATGTGGCAAGAACGGAGTAGGCACATTTGCTATTTTATGCAACAGTTTTTGTCGAAACTATTGGTAGAGTTGAAAATGCGATGCAAACACACTGAACTCTAGATTTTATTCGGTACCTGTACGTCCAATTGGCGACATTTTCATGATAATATTGAAAAAATCCGCAAAAATAAAATATGTGCACTTCCTCACCAGTGGTGTTTCCACTAAACGGACTTGTTGGGATAAAAATCAGCATGTGATGACGTAGTGCACAAAAAATGTTGTTTTTCCTTCAAATGTACAGGTACCGAATAAAATCTAGAGTTCAGTGTGTTTGCATCGCATTTTCAACTCTACCAATAGTAGCTAGTGTCGCGGTCTGCTCTTCTCACACACAGAAAGAAGGTGGCGCCAATATCCTAGATACACCAGGATTTCTGGGAAACCACAATCATTATGTAACGCATTGTCAAGTCTGCATATAGCACCTGCAATGGCACTAGAATCACTAAGTTTCACTTTGACATCTTCTGGTCAGTAGGCGAAGTCTTCATCAGTGGGCAGCATACAACTAGGCCACTAAACTGAGTCAATAGCTTTATTCACTCGGTCAATTTGACTATAGATTATAGGAGGAGTCATGTGAAATATAATATATTAATATCGAAATTCCAGTTCATACCGAGAACGAAACTGCTATTATAAAGTTTAAAGGGAAGTAGCCGAGAACAGAAAGCATTACCTAAGTTTCTGTTAATGGTCTGCGAAAATACACAATATAATCTTGGAATTTACCTCCACACTCACAGCTGAGTAAGTTATTCATTCCTTTACTGAATGTTGTTGTATTGTAGGTTATTCTTATTCTATCTATAGTCATGCAGCTTGCTATAACACAATACTATTATACTGATCTGGTAGTACCTGTTTATATTTCACTTTCATGAAAAGTTCTATTAAGTTTCTCTGGCTGTCATCTTTTTCCATATATTTTTTATGGCTTGTTGTTCAGAGGGCTTTCCCCCAGCTGACTTTCTCTCTCTGTGTGTGTTTGTGTGTTTGTCTGTGTGAATTAAGAACATGGTGAAGATGACCCCACTGATTATGTTCCTCGTCCTCTCTGCAACCAAAGGTCTGTTAGAATGAGCAGGTCACAACATGTTTTATAAGTAACACATGATGAGTATCCTGCCCTAGAAACTGCTGATAACCAACCAAAAAGACCATTCATAAAACAAACCTTTCATCGCTAATTGTTGTACTATTGAGCACCCTATAACAATTTGAATGTTGGTGTAAAATGTTTATTTGTACCGCATAAAATATTTGTACAGTACATTTAGGCTACCCTACATAGTGCACTACTCTTGACCATAGCCCAACGGAGAGCCCTGATCTAAAGTAGTGCACTATATATAGGGAATATGGTGCCATGGACCCTTGTCAGAAGTAGTACAGTGTATAGGAAATAGGGTGCCATGGACCCTGGTCAAAAGTAGTGCACTATATAGGGAATAAGGTGCCCTCCGTCCTCCACTGAGACGGTCTATCTTGGATGTTCTTCCCACAGAGCTAGTCAGAGGAGGCCATACGTCTGTTCATGTCCGGGAGGGAGAGATGGCAGTGCTCCAGTGCCCACTGCGGACCACCAAGGCAGGGCACAGGGAGGGGAACCTGACCCTGGCATGGAGCAACCACTCTGGGCCTGGGGAGCTTCAGGAGCCTGCGGTGTGGAGGTCTGAAGACACTCTCATCATCCTGAGGGTCTCTCCCAACCAACAGGGGTCCTACTCCTGCTCTCTACTGTAAGTGTCTCTCCCAACCAACAGGGGTCCTACTCCTGCTCTCTACTGTAAGTGTCTGGACCAACCAACAGGGGTCCTACTCCTGCTCTCTACTGTAAGTGTCTGGACCAACCAACAGGGGTCCTACTGCTGCTCTCTACTGTAAGTGTCTGGACCAACCAACAGGGGTCCTACTCCTGCTCTCTACTGTAAGTGTCTGGACCAACCAACAGGGGTCCTACTCCTGTTTACTACTGTAAGTGTCTGGACCAACCAACAGGGGTCCTACTCCTGTTTCCTACTGTAAGTGTCTGGACCAACCAACAGGGGTCCTACTCCTGCTCTCTACTGTAAGTGTCTGGACCAACCAACAGGGGTCCTACTCCTGTTTACTACTGTAAGTGTCTGGACCAACCAACAGGGGTCCTACTCCTGCTCTCTACTGTAAGTGTCTGGACCAACCAACAGGGGTCCTACTCCTGTTTACTACTGTAAGTGTCTGGACCAACCAACAGGGGTCCTACTCCTGCTCTCTACTGTAAGTGTCTGGACCAACCAACAGGGGTCCTACTCCTGCTCTCTACTGTAAGTGTCTGGACCAACCAACAGGGGTCCTACTCCTGTTTACTACTGTAAGTGTCTGGACCAACCAACAGGGGTCCTACTCCTGCTCTCTACTGTAAGTGTCTGGACCAACCAACAGGAGTCCTACTCCTGCTCTCTACTGTAAGTGTCTGGACCAACTAACAGGGGTCCTACTCCTGTTTACTACTGTAAGTGTCTGGACCAACCAACAGGGGTCCTACTCCTGTTTCCTACTGTAAGTGTCTGGACCAACCAACAGGGGTCCTTCTCCTGCTCTCTACTGTAAGTGTCTGGACCAACCAACAGGGGTCCTACTCCTGTTTCCTACTGTAAGTGTCTGGACCAACCAACAGGGGTCCTACTCCTGCTCTCTACTGTAAGTGTCTGGACCAACCAACAGGGGTCCTACTGCTGCTCTCTACTGTAAGTGTCTGGACCAACCAACAGGGGTCCTTCTCCTGCTCTCTACTGTAAGTGTCTGGACCAACCAACAGGGGTCCTACTGCTGCTCTCTACTGTAAGTGTCTGGACCAACCAACAGGGGTCCTACTGCTGCTCTCTACTGTAAGTGTCTGGACCAACCAACAGGGGTCCTTCTCCTGCTCTCTACTGTAAGTGTCTGGACCAACCAACAGGGGTCCTTCTCCTGCTCTCTACTGTAAGTGTCTGGACCAACCAACAGGGGTCCTACTCCTGCTCTCTACTGTAAGTGTCTGGACCAACCAACAGGGGTCCTACTCCTGTTTACTACTGTAAGTGTCTGGACCAATCAACAGGGGTCCTACTCCTGCTCTCTACTGTAAGTGTCTGGACCAACCAACAGGGGTCCTACTCCTGTTTACTACTGTAAGTGTCTGGACCAAGCAACAGGGGTCCTACTCCTGTTTACTACTGTAAGTGTCTGGACCAAGCAACAGGGGTCCTACTCCTGTTTACTACTGTAAGTGTCTGGAACAACCAACAGGGGTCCTACTCCTGTTTACTACTGTAAGTGTCTGGACCAACCAACAAGGGTCCTACTCCTGTTTACTACTGTAAGTGTCTGGACCAACCAACAGGGGTCCTACTCCTGTTTACTACTGTAAGTGTCTGGACCAACCAACAGGGGTCCTACTCCTGTTTACTACTTTACGTGTCTGGACCAACCAACAGGGGTCCTACTCCTGTTTCCTACTGTAAGTGTCTGTCTCTTACAAATCTAGTTGGCCTTTTATTGTCCGTTTTATCAATCATACTTTTGTTCTTTAATTGTCTTCTGCTTCCCTATGATGTAATTTATGCGTCATTCTATTGACGCATTGATTCATTGACTGATTGAATGGTTGATGGTGTGATTGATTGGTTGATTAATGGTCATATCTCTCTCTGGACTGTTGCAGCGACGCCAGTGGCCAGCCCCTGAGAACAGCGTGGTTTAACATCACAGTGTTCTCTGGCCAGTGTTACACAGATGTGGATGTGTACGTATCCACTTGCTATCTGAAACAGTCCTGTGAAAAGTTAACCTGCACGTCAGACAGCATCCCACAAAACTTCACAACACATAATTATACGTGGTACAAGGTATGACCCCCCCTCCTCCCCCCAGCAGATGACAAAGTAGAAGTAAATATCCAGTGATGTTGCGTTTCCACTAGTTCTTCTTACTTGCCTTTGGCTGAAACTAAAGACATGCGTCATTACATGTGCTTGAAGAGGTGTGTTTTCCCTCTAGCCGTTGGCAAGGTACTATTGAATAGTCTGTTGATTGTGATTTTTTTCCCACTAGACCACGGGGCACCAGTGCAAAAAAAGTATGAATGTATGTACTTGTAAGTCGCTCTGGATAAGAGCGTCTGCTAAGTGACTTAAATGAAAATGAAATAGACCAAAAGCCACAGGGTATTTCCTGTTATATTATGTTTTTCCCCTAGCCTGAGTGGGTGTTCTAGTTAGCATAGGGACCAGCATCAACCTTTTAGTTCACCAGTCATGGATGGTGCAGCAAAAACAGCTCTCAGTTTTGTGATTAGCGTCAATAGACACTGGCTTTATATTACCTGTTTATTACCTGTTTATTACCAGTTTATTACCTGTTTATTGCCAGTTTATTAATCACATTTATTTATAATTTTACTTCAGCCGATGTCACAAAGTGCTTATACAGAAACCCAGTTCAAAACCACAAACTGCAAGCAATGCAGATGTAGAAGTATGGTGGCTAGGAAAAACTCCCTGTGTATTACATTATTAAACATTACCTGTTTACTACATATGTATTACCTGTGTATTACCTGTTTATTACATGTGTATTAACTGTTATTACCTGTTTATTACCTGTTTATTACATGTGTATTAACTGTTATTACATGTGTATTAACTGTTTATTACCTGTTTACTACATATGTATTACCTGTTTACTACATACGTATTACCTGTTTATTACATGTGTATTAACTGTTTATTACCTGTTTACTACATATGTATTACCTGTTTATTACATGTGTATTAACTGTTTATTACCTGTTTACTACATATGTATTACCTGTTTATTACCTGTTTATTACCTGTTTATTACATGTGCATTACCTGTTTATTACATGTGTATTAACTGTTATTACATGTGTATTACCTATTTATTACCTGTTTATTACATGTGTATTAACTGTTATTACATGTGTATTACCTGTATTACATATGTATTACCTGTTTACTACATATGTATTACCTGTTTATTACATGTGTATTAACTGTTACTACATATGTATTACATGTTTATTACAGTTTTTTTTACCTGTGTCTTGATGCATGTATTGTAGAACTGTAACACAGAGTTACCCACTGACTTTGGCGATGGATACCTGACGAGTGCTTCTGAGAGTGACAGTGGTTACTATACCTGCACTTCATACTACACATACAACTCTAGCCTCCATGATGGACAGGTGTTTACCTTGTCCAGAACCATGGAGAGGACAGTTAAAGAAGGTAAGAAGTTACTGGACAGTACTGGTTATCAGGGTTGGGATCAATTCCATTTAAATTCCAGTCAATTCAGAAATTAAATCCAATTCCAATTTGAAATGTTTATTCATTGAAAAGAATTGAAGGGAATTAGAATTTCAGTGTACTTCCTGAATCAACTGGAATTGAAATGGAATTGACCCCAACCCTGCTGTATGGTTTTGGAGCTTCTGACCTTTTGCAAAGATACCGTGAAATGTATTTGTCAATTAAGATGTATTTCATGTTTGGTGGATCTGAATCTGGGTTATAGGGGAAGGCTAAAGACAATGCAAGGACAAGGATCTGTAACTTTTGCTCATATTGCTGCTTTATTTTGTTCAAAACAATATTATGGAAAGAGTTTCCTTTTAACTACATTCATATTTCTGTTTTAACTACAGTGATATTTCTGTTTCAGCTACAGTGATATTTCTGTTTCAGCTACAGTGATATTTCTGTTTCAGCTACAGTGATATTTCTCTGTCAGCTACAGTGATATTTCTGTTTCAGCTACAGTGATATTTCTGTTTCAGCTACAGTGATATTTCTCTGTCAGCTACAGTGATATTTCTGTTTCAGCTACAGGGATATTTCTGTTTCAGCTACAGTGATATTTCTGTTTTAGCTACAGTGATATTTCTCTGTCAGCTACAGTGATATTTGGTATTAGCTACAGTGATATTTCTGTTTCAGCTACAGTGATATTTCTGTTTCAGCTACAGTGATATTTCTCTGTTTCAGCTACAGTGATATTTGGTATTAGCTACAGTGATATTTCTGTTTCAGCTACAGTGATATTTCTGTTTCAGCTACAGTGATATTTATCTGTCAGCTACAGTGATATTTCGGTTTCAGCTACAGTGATATTTCTGTTTTAACTACAGTGACATTTCTCTGTCAGCTACAGTGATATTTCTGTTTTAGCTACAGTGATATTTCTGTTTCAGCTACAGTGATATTCCTGTTTCAGCTACAGTGATATTTCTGTTTTAACTACAGTGATATTTCTGTTTCAGCTATAGTGATATTTGGTATTAGCTACAGTGATATTTCTGTTTCAGCTACAGTGATATTTCTGTTTCAGCTACAGTGATATTTCTGTTTCAGCTACAGGGATATTTCTGTTTCAGCTATAGTGATATTTGGTATTAGCTACAGTGATATTTCTGTTTCAGCTACAGTGATATTTCTGTTTCAGCTATAGTGATATTTGGTATTAGCTACAGTGATATTTCTGTTTCAGCTACAGTGATATTTCTCTGTCAGCTACAGTGATATTTCTGTTTCAGCTACAGTGATATTTCTGTTTTAGCTACAGTGATATTTCTCTGTCAGCTACAGTGATATTTCTGTTTCAGCTACAGTGATATTTCTGTTTCAGCTACAGTGATATTTCTGTTTTAGCTACAGTGATATTTCTCTGTCAGCTACAGTGATATTTCTGTTTCAGCTACAGTGATATTTCTGTTTCAGCTACAGTGATATTTGAGTTTTGACTACAGAGATATTAATTGTATTGTACAGGAAGTTCCCAGGTTATGCCAAAGATCATCAAACCTCAGGATGGGGAGGTTATTGAAGTAGATATGGGTGAGTTGCTCTCTACCTATCTGTATGGGTGTCAATTAGTGTCTTTATTGTCACGTGTGTGTGAATGTGTGTGCAGGGTTGGGGAGTAACGGATTACATGTAAGGGATTACAAAAAATGGTAACTGTAATCCGCTACATTACCAGCAAAAATGTTGTAATCAGATTACAGATACTTTTGAAAAACTAGATGATTACTTCGTGGATTACTTTTAAATTCAGAAAGGATGTTTGTGAAAACAAATCTTTGACACTTCTCAACGACATTCAAATCCACATTGAAACAAGGCAGAAGTTTCAGTTTGTTCCACATCACTATGACGACACACATTTACATTTTATTTATTTTTTTACATTTTAGTCATTTAGCAGACGCTCTTATCCAGAGCGACTTACAGTAGAGTGCATACATTCTATTACATTTTACATACTGAGACAAGGATATCCCTACCGGCCAAACCCTCCCTAACCCGGACGACGCTATGCCAATTGTGCGTCGCCCCACGGACCTCCCGGTTGCAGCCGGCTGCGACAGAGCCTGGGCGCGAACCCAACCCAGCCTGGGCGCGAACCCAGAGACTCTGGTGGCGCAGCTAGCACTGCGATGCAGTGCCCTAGACCACTGCGCCACCCGGGAGGTCGATAGCTCAGGACAGAGGGATAGCTCAGGATAGAGAGGTAGCTCAGGATAGAGAGGTAGCTCAGGATAGAGAGGTAGCTCAGGATAGAGGGGCAACTCCGGACTGAAAGGCAGCTCCGGACAGAGAGACAGCTCTGGACTGAGGGGCAGTTCTGGATAAATAGCCGCTCTGGGCTAAGGGACAGCTCATGACTGGCTGACGACTCTGGACGCTCATGGCTGGCTGACGGCTCTGGACGCTCATGGCTGGCTGACGGCTCTGGACGCTCATGGCTGGCTGACGGCTCTGGACGCTCATGGCTGGCTGACGGCTCTGGACGCTCATGGCTGGCTGACGGCTCTGGACGCTCATGGCTGGCTGACGGCTCTGGACGCTCATGGCTGGCTGGCGGCTCTGGCAGATCCTGTCTGGTTGGCGGCTCTGGCAGATCCTGTCTGGTTGGCGGCTCTGGCAGATCCTGTCTGGTTGGCGGCTCTGGCAGATCCTGTCTGGTTGGCGGCTCTGGCAGATCCTGTCTGGTTGGCGGCTCTGGCAGATCCTGTCTGGTTGGCGGCTCTGGGAGATCCTGACTGACGAATGGCTCTAGCGGCTGCTGACTGACTAACGGCTCTGATGGCTCGGGACAGACGGGCGGCTCTAATGGCTCGGGACAGACGGATGGCTCAGACGGCGCTGGGGAGACGGATGGCTCAGACGGCGCTGGGGAGACGGATGGCTCAGATGGCGCTGAGGAGACGGATGGCTCAGATGGCGCTGCGGAGACGGATGGCTCAGATGGCGCTGCGGAGACGGATGGCTCAGATGGCGCTGTGGAGACGGATGGCTCAGACTGATCCTGTCTGGCTGAAGGCTTTGGCTGCTCCTGTCTGGCGGAAGGCTCTAGCGGCTCCTGTCTGGCGGAAGGCTCTAGCGGCTCCTGTCTGGCGGAAGGCTCTGTAGGCTCATGGCAGACGGGCGGCTTTGCAGGCTCATGGCAGACGGGCGGCTTTGAAGGCTCAATACAGACGGGCAGTTCAAGCACCGTTGGGCAGACGGCAGACTCTGGCCGGCTGAGACGCACTGTAGGCCTGGTGCGTGGTGCCGGAACTGGAGGTACCGGGCTCAGGACACGCACCTTCAGGCTAGTGCGGGGAACAACAACAGGGCACACTGAGTTCTCAAGGCGCACTATAGGACTGGTGCATGGTACCAGAACTGGTGGTACCGGGCTGAGGGCACGCACCTCAGGACGAGTGCAGGGAGAAATAACAGTGTGTACAGGACTCAGGAGACGCACAGGTGGCTTAGTGCGTGGTGCCGGAACTGGAGGCACTAGGCTGGAGACACGCACCATAGAGAGAGTGCGTGGAGGAGGAACAGGGCTCTGAAAACGCACTGGAAACCTGGTGCGTGGTGTAGGCACTGTTGGTACTAGGCTGGGGCGGGGAGGTGGCGCCGGAAATACCGGACCGTGCAGGCGTACTGGCTCCCTTGAGCACCGAGCCTGCCCAACCTTACCTGGTTGAATGCTCCCCGTCGCCCGACCAGTGCGGGGAGGTGGAATAACCCGCACCGGACTATGTAGGCGAACCGGGGACACCATGCGTAAGGCTGGTGCCATGTAAGCCGGCCCAAGGAGACGTACTGGTGGCCAGATATGTAGGGCCGGCTTCATGACATTTGGCTCAATGCCCAATCTAGCCCTACCAGTGCGGGGAGGTGGAATAACCCGCACTGGGCTATGCACACGTACAGGAGACACCGTGCGCTCTACTGCGTAACACCGTACTCCCGCTCTCCACGGTTAGCCTGGGAAGTGGGCGCAGGTCTCCTACCTGCCCTTGGCCCACTACCTCTTAGCCCCCCCCCCCCCCCAAGAAATTTTTGGGCAGTACTCACGGGCTTTTCGGGCTTCCGTGCTAGACGCGTCCCCTCATAACGCCGGTTCCTCTCTCCGGTTTCCTCCGCTCTCCGAGCTGCCTCCAGCTGTTCCCATAGGCGGTGATATACTCCAACTTTAGCCCATGGTCCCTTTCCTTCTATGATTTCCTCCCAAGACCAGAAATCCTGTTTCGTGCGCTGTCCGTTTACCCGCTGCTTGATCCGGGTTTGGTGGGTGGTTCTGTAACGGTAATCCTCTTCCTCTTCATCCGAGGAGGAGGAGTAGTGATTCGACCAAGGCGCAGCGGGTTGTGAATACATAATTTAAATTAACAAGACGGAAAAACACGAAACAAAACACTTACAAACTAACAAAACAACAAACGACCGTGAAGCTATAAACGTAGTGCACACACACAGGCTACAAACGTTCACCATAGACAATTCCCCACAAACAGCTAAAGCCTATAGTTACCTTAAATATGGCTCCCAATCAGAGACAACAATATCCAGCTGTCTCTAATTGAGACCCAATTCAGGCAACCATAGACTTTCCTAAACACCTACACTCAACCATAGACACACCTAGACAACTACACTAAACATAAACCCAACTACTCTAAATAAACCCCCTAAACCTTACAACCACCCTAGACACTACAAAACCCACATAAATTACCCATGTCACACCCTGACCTAACTAAAATAATTAAGAAAACAAAGAATACTAAGGCCAGGGCGTGACAGGTTAGGCTAGTGGCCAGCTATCATATTTTATATTGGTACGTTAGGCTAGTGGCCAGCTATCATATTTTATATTGGTACGTTAGGCTAGTGGCCAGCTATCATATTTTATATTGGTAGGTTAGGCTAGTGGCCAGCTATCATATTTTATATTGATAGGTTAGGCTAGTGTCCAGCTATCATGTTATATTGGTAGGTTAGGCTAGTGGCTATCTTCTCTAAATGCTTTAATCACGGTATGGTAAAATGTGTAGTATTGTAGGACAGCAGATTGCACAATTAGTAGAATTGCACGAAATGAACTCTAAAACAAAAAAAGTGCATGAAATGAGTAATAAAACAGCAACATCATTTCTACACACCATGGCAAAATGTGTAAAATGTAAAACATTTATCTCCGGGGGGTAACCTTTAACAGAATGTGACTGGCAGAACGGGTGTTGTATGTGGAGGATGAGGGCTGCAGTAGATCTCAGATAGGGGGAAGTGAGGCCCAAGAGGGTTTTATAAATAAGCATCAACCAGTGGGTCTTGCGACGGGTATACAGAGATGACCAGTTTACAGAGGAGTATAGAGTGCAGTGATGTGTCCTATAAGGAGCATTGGTGGCAAATCTACTGGCCGAATGGTAAAGAACATCTAGCTGCTCGAGAGCACCCTTACCTGCTGATCTATAAATTATGTCTCCGTAATCTAGTATGGGTAGGATGGTCATCTGAATCAGGGTTAGTTGGGCAGCTGGGGTGAAAGAGGAGCGTTTACGATAGAGAAAACCAAGTCTAGATTTAACTTTAGCCTGCAGCTTTATATGTGCTGAGAGAAGGACAATGCACCATCTAGCCATACTCCCACGTACTTGTGTGAGGTGACTACCTCAAGCTCTAAACCATCAGAGGTAGTAATTACACCTGTGGGAGGAAGGGCCTCCTTCTTACCAAACCACATGACCTTTGTTTTGGAGGTTAAGGTTAAGGATAGAGAAAGCTTGTTGAACACTAAGATAGCTTTGTTGTAGAGCATTTAACACAAAATCCGGGGAGGGGCCAACTGAGTATAAGACTGTATCATCTGCATATAAATGGATGAGAGAGCTTCCTACTGCCTGAGTTATGTTGTTGATGTAAATTGAGACGAGCGGGGGCCTAGGATTGAGCCTTGGGGTACTCCTTTCGTGACAGGGAGTGCCTGAGATTGTCTGACTTTATACACTGCACTCTTTGAGAGAGGTAGTTATCAAAGTGTTAGTGAATGTTGTGTTTTCTCCAGGATCCACTGTGGTGGTGGTCTGCAGCGCTGTCCTGTCCTCTGCATTTGACCTCTTACACTGGATGGAAAACATATCTTTTGTGAAGAAGAACCAGGAGACCCTACCAGTGTTTTATAACACTTCAGAGTGAGCATGAACACTCACTACAGATCAGACATGGGTTCAAATCCTATTTAAAATCACTTACCACAACACACTTGACTGTTTTCTCCAGAGAGAATGGCCACCAGCAGGCATCGCTGGTGATCAGGCAGGTGTCAGAGGAGCAGCTCAGGAACACATACACCTGTCAAGTGGAGTCTCCATCTGGGGACTCCAACGTCTCCATCACCTTCCAACAGAAGAGTAAGTCAAGCAGCCTCTTAAAGGGACATCTTAGCTTTCCAATCATTCAAAATATTACAGTCTGCCTTTATCAAACTCTACTGGTCATTTCACAGAACCCTCTCTTCTGCTCTTAGGTTACCATGACATTTAATCAAGAAGATATGATCTCTTCTGCTCTTAGGTTACCATGACATTTAATCAAAAAGATATTATCTCTTCTGCTCTTAGGTTACCATGACATTTAATCAAGAAGAGATTATGATCACTTCTGTGTGACATTAGGATGATTTTCTGTGATTTTTTTTCTCTTCAGTTTCTCTTTCTGCAGTACAGTAACAGCTGTTTGATATTATCAGGTTTATTTGTGTGTGTGTGTGTGTGTGTGTGTGTGTGTGTGTGTGTGTGTGTGTGTGTGTGTGTGTGTGTGTGTGTGTGTGTGTGTGTGTGTGTGTGTGTGTGTGTGTGTGTGTGTGTGTATTTCATGTCACCCTTTAGGTCCACCACAGTTCCACTTCCTGGTGCTGGGTATAGTGGGGGTCTTTGCCGTGACGGTGGTGGTGGTGACTGTTGTCTATGTCAAGCTGAAGGTGGACATCATTCTATTTCTCAGAGATGATCTGGGTTGGTGTCAACACAACGTCTCTGGTGAGAATAACACCTGACACCAACATGTGTTGTCAAACATGTCTCATGCAAACAGTCTCGTTGTGGATCGTGTTTCACCACATCATTTGGATGAATTGTGTTAGTTTCAGATGGGATGTGTAACAACGCCTATGTCCTGTGTTATAATGCCTATGTCCTGTGTTATAATGCCTATGTCCTGTGTTATAATGCCTATGTGCGGTGTTATAATGCCTATGTCCTGTGTTATAATGCCTATGTATTGTGTTATAATGCCTATGTACTGTGTTATAATGCCTATGTCCTGCGTTATAATGCCTATGTCCTGTGTTATAATGCCTATCTGCTGTGTTATAATGCCTATGTCCTGTGTTATAATGCCTATCTGCTGTGTTATAATGCCTATGTACTGTGTTATAATGCCTATGTCCTGTGTTATAATGCCTATGTCCTGTGTTATAATGCCTATCTGCTGTGTTATAATGCCTATCTGCTGTGTTATAATGCCTATGTCCTGTGTTATAATGCCTATGTCCTGTGTTATAATGCCTATGTCCTGTGTTATAATGCCTATCTGCTGTGTTATAATGCCTATCTGCTGTGTTATAATGCCTATCTGCTGTGTTATAACTTGTCTGAATGGTGTGTTTCAGATGGGAAGCGTTACGATGCCTATGTGTTGTGTTATAAGAGTGACACAGAGTCAGGTGTCAGTGAGGAAGACAGGCGTCAGGTGGAGGAGGTGCTGGAAGAGGAGTATGGTTACAGCCTGTGTCTCTACGACCGTGACGTGCTCCCTGGGGAGGGTGAGTCAGTCCACTGTCCTCACATTTGTCCTCATACTGGTGTGTGTGTGTGTGTGTGTGTGTGTGTGTGTGTGTGTGTGTGTGTGTGTGTGTGTGTGTGTGTGTGTGTGTGTGTGTGTGTGTTTGTGTGTGTGTGTGTGTGTGTGTGTGTGTGTGTGTGTGTGTGTGTGTGTGTGTGTGTGTGTGTGTGTGTGTGTGTGTGTGTGTGTGTGTGTGTGTGTGTGTGTGTTTGTGCACGGTTCTTGAACCTGTTTCTGTTTCTGTTCCTTTATCTGGACCTGTTCCTGTTCCTCTACCTGTTCCTCTACCTGTGCCTCTACCTGTTCCTGTTCCTCTACCTGTTCCTCTACCTGTTCCTCTACCTGTACCTGTTCCTCTACCTGTTCCTCTACCTGTACCTGTTCCTCTACCTGTTCCTCTACCTGTTCCTCTACCTGTTCCTCTACCTGTACCTGTTCCTCTACCTGTTCCTCTACCTGTTCCTCTACCTGTACCTGTTCCTCTACCTGTTCCTCTACCTGTTCCTCTACCTGTACCTGTTCCTCTACCTGTTCCTCTACCTGTTCCTCTACCTCTACCTGTTCCTCTACCTCTACCTGTTCCTCTACCTGTACCTCTACCTGTACCTGTGCCTCTACCTGTACCTGTTCCTCTACCTCTACCTGTACCTGTTCCTCTACTACCTGTACCTGTACCTGTTCCTCTACTACCTGTACCTGTACCTGTTCCTCTACCTCTACCTGTTCCTCTACCTCTACCTGTGTCTCTACCTGTTCCTCTACCTCTACCTGTTCCTCTACCTCTACCTGTTCCTCTACCTGTTCCTCTACCTCTACTTGTTCCTGTTTCTGTTCCTTTATCTGGACCTGTCCCTCTACCTGCACCTGTGCCTCTACCTGTACCTGTTCCTCTACCTCTACCTGTACCTGTACCTCTACCTGTACCTGTTCCACTACCTCTACCTGACCCTCTACCTGTTCCACTACCTCTACCTGTTCCTCTACCTGTTCCTCTACCTCTACCTGTACCTGTTCCTCTACCTGTACATATTCCTCTACCTGTACCTCTTCCTCTACCTCTACCTCTACCTGCTTCTCTACCTGTACCTGTTCCTCTACCTCTACTTGTACCTCTACCTCTATCTGTTCCTCTACCTGTATCCGTTCCTGTTCCTGTTCCTCTACCTGTACCTGTATCCATTCCTGTACCTGTTCCTGTATCCGTTCTTGTTCCTGTACCTGTTCCTGTTCTTGTTCCTGTATCGGTTCTTGTTCCTGTATCTGTTCCTGTTCTTGTTCCTGTTCTTGTACCTGTTCCTGTTCGTGTTCTTGTACCTGTTCTTGTACCTGTTCCTGTATCCGTTCCTGTTCTTGTTCCTGTACCTGTTCCTGTTCTTGTTCCTCTACCTGTACCTCTACCTGTACCAGTTCCCATATCCATTCCCGTACCTGTTCCCGTTCCTGTATCTGTTCCTGTTCTTGTTCCTGTACCTGTTCCTGTATCTGTTCTTGTTCCTCTATCTGTTCCTGTTCTTGTTCCTGTTCTTGTTCCTGTACCTGTTCCTGTTCTTGTTCCTCTACCTGTTCCTCTACCTGTACCAGTTTCCTTACCCATTCCCGTACCCGTTTTTGTTCCTGTACCTGTTCCTGTTCTTGTATCAGTTCCTGTTCTTGTTGTTGTACCTGTTCCTGTATCCATTCCTGTTCTTGTTCCTCTACCTGTTCTTGTTTCTATTCCTCTGCCTCTACCTGCTCCTCAGCCTGTACCTGTATCCGTTCCAGTACCTGTTCTTGTTCCCGTTCCTGTACCTGTTCCTGTTCTTGTTCCTGTATCTGTTCTTGTTCCTGTATCCGTTCTTGTTCCTGTACCTGTTCCTGTATCTGTTCCTGTTCCTGTTCCTGTTCTTGTTCCTGTTTCTGTACCTGTTCTTGTTCCTGTACCTGTTCCTGTATCCTTTCTTGTTCCTGTACCTGTTCCTGTATCTGTTCCTGTTCTTGTTCCTGTACCTTTTCCTGTAGCTGTTCCTGTTCCTGTTCTTGTTCCTGTTTCTGTACCTGTTCTGTATCTCTATCTGTACCAGTTCCCATATCCATTCCTGTACCTGTTCCCGTTCCTGTATCTGTTCCTGTACCCGTACCCATTCCCGTACCCGTTTTTGTTCCTATTCCTGTATCCGTACCTGTTCCTGTACATGTTCTTATTCCTGTCAGGTTACTGTTCCTCTACAGGTTCCTGTTCCTGTATATGTTCCTGTACCCACGTTCCCATATCCGTTCCTGTACCTGTACTCGTACCCATTCCTGTACCTGTTCCCGTACCCATTCCTGTACACGTTCATGTAGCTGTTCCTGTACCTGTTCCCATTCCCGTTCCTGTATCTGTTCCTGTACCTGTTCCTGTACCCGTTCCTGTATCCGTTCTTGTTCCTGTACCTGTTCCTGTATCTGTTCCTGTACCCGTTCCTGTTCCTGTATCTGTTCCTGTACCTGTTCCTGTACCCGGTCCTGTTCCTGTATCTGTTCCTGTATCTGTTCCTGTGCCTGTACCCGTTCCTATATCTGTTCCTGTATCTGTTCCTGTATCTGTTCCTGTACCCGGTCCTGTTCCTGTATCTGTTCCTGTATCTGTTCCTGTATCTGTTCCTGTATCTGTTCCTGTACCCGGTCCCGTTCCTGTATCTGTACCTGTACCCGTTCCTGTATCTGTACCTGTACCCGCTCCTGTTCCTGTATCTGTTCCTGTATCTGTTCCTGTATCTGTTCCTGTATCTGTTCCTGTGTCTGGTCCTGTATCTGTTCCTGTATCCGTTCCTGTATCTGTTCCTGTATCTGTACCTGTATCCGTTCCTGTATCTGTACCTGTACCCGTTCCTGTACCTGTACCCGTTCCTGTATCTGTTCCTGTACCCGTTCCTGTCCTGTATCTGTACCTGTATCTGTACCTGTACCCGTTCCTGTTCCTGTATCTGTTCCTGTACCTGTTCCTGTCCTGTATCTGTACCTGTACCCGTTCCTGTATCTGTTCCTGTACCTGTTCCTGTCCTGTATCTGTTCCTTTATCTGTACCTGTACCCGTTCCTGTTCCTGTATCTGTTCCTGTACCTGTTCCTGTACCCGGTCCTGTTCCTGTACCCGTTCCTGTTCCTGTATCTGTTCCTGTATCTGTTCCTGTATCTGTTCCTGTATCTGTACCTGTACCCGTTCCTGTTCCTGTATCTGTACCCGCTCCTGTATCTGTACCTGTACCCGTTCCTGTTCCTGTATCTGTACCCGTTCCTGTTCCTGTATCTGTTCCTGTGTCTGTATCAGTAAAGTGTGTGCTCTGTGTTTCCAGCGGTGGCTGAGGCGGTGCTGCGGTGTATAGAGCAGAGCCGGAGACTGATCCTGGTGCCCAGCAGCCTGGGGCTGAACCCAGGGCAGGACAGTCAGTATAGTCTGCTCACTGGGCTCCATGCTGCACTGGTGGAACGGCAGACCTGGCTGGTCCTCATCCAGACAGAGTCAGCCCCAGACAGCCAGGTAGTTATACCTATGGACGACAGTTAGCTTTGTGGCTGTGTCCCAAATGGCACCCTATTCCCTATATAGTGTTATGGGTCCTGTTCTAAAGTAGTGCATTATAAAGGGAATAGGGTGCCATTTGGGACGATACCGTTGGTGAATGTGCGCTGTCCCTGTCAAATCAATTTCCCAAATTAACAGATAGACCTGGAGCTGATGCCATGCTGTTTTTCAAACTAAATAAACAGATAGACCTGGAGCTGATGCCATGCTGTCTTTCAAACTAAATAAACAGATAGACCTGGAGCTGATGCCATGCTGTCTTTCAAACTAAATAAACAGATAGACCTGGAGCTGATGCCATGCTGTCTTTCAAACTAAATAAACAGATAGACCTGGAGCTGATGCCATGCTGTCTTTAAAACTAAATAAACAGATAGACCTGGAGCTGATGAAATACTGTCTTTCAAACTAAATAAACAGATAGACCTGGAGCTGATGCCATGCTGTCTTTCAAACTAAATAAACAGATAGACCTGGAGCTGATGAAATACTGTCTTTCTGCTTCAACTCCATTTTCTTTAAAACGGCTTCAACTCCATTTACTTTAAAACGGCTTAAATTCCATTTCCTTTAAAGCTGACTAGAAACACTTTGTATTTTTCCACTTTTGTAATTGGTGGTGCATGTTTGTTTTCAGTGCTTTTTCGAGATTCTCTTTTGTAATGAAAAGCGCTAGATAAGCTAAATGAGTAATTGTAGCAACCTTAACACAACACCTAGTGATCTAGTCAAGGGGTTTGGATCTCTTGGTGTAACAACTAAGGTGCTGGGTTGGCAGTCGGTGGACCTCTGTTCAAGTCTTGGTCGGGGCTACCCCCAAAAATTCACTACATTATTCTGTAAACGTTTTAGGTGGATCTGGACCTGGACTCCCTCTCTGAGGCCCTGCGGCTGCTGGCCCAGTCAGGACACACCGTCACCTGGAGGGGCTCCCACTCCAAACCCCTCTCCTCACCCTTCTGGAAGGAGCTGCGTTACCGTATGCCTGCCAGGACCAGACAGTGCCCCCCGAAGGATGAGAGGAACATTCTGTGATTATATAGGATCCAGGGCAGGGTTTGGGTTCAGTCACTTCACAAAGTAAACTGAAATTCAAATTCAAATGAAATAATGGCATCTATTTTCAATGTTTTTTTTTGTTTTTTTAACTTCAAATTGACCCCAACCCTGCTCCGGGGTGAAATAAATGCATCTAACTTGATTAATGTGCCATTTTTAACTATTTACCTATAAGAGTTTTGCCTATAATAGTTTTCCTTACCCCAGAAACAGAATGGTGTGGGCGTATACCGGTCATTAAAAATATTAATGCGGCTAGACCGCTGATTGGCCAGCTCGGCCAATGAGCCAACATTATTACATCATGTTCTGTGAGGAAATAGCAAGAAGTGTATTTGAGATATAAGTTTGAGGTGGGGTTTTTGTGTGTTTTGTTTTCTCAAATGTATACATTGGCCACAAATACGAGTATAGGACATTATTTGGGTACGAGTTAATGGAATATGAACTTGTAAAAGTGAGATTTTCACTGGACATTTACTTTAAGACCCACTGACATCCAAAACTACCACGGTATACTCTGCTTGTCCAGTGGACAGAAGACTTGTCTTTCTCGCTCTACCTGTTTCTCTCTGTTACCAGTCGGGGGCCAGACCCCCCCCCCCCCCCCCAAAAAAAAAAAAAGCTTTAAGAGATTCAAGGAAAGACCACGCACAGCAGCAGGTCACACCTCAATGTAGTTACGTACACTCCCAAAAAACATGAAACAGAAGTGACATTGAGAAGAAATGCATGAATTCCTTGGCCTTGATATTTCATAGGGCTTTATTTAGGAGTCTGCTATGATAAGAATCACAATAGAATCACCAAGTACATTGACATGAACCAGGAATTTGACCTGGTGAAATGATGCTGACAACAACAGTAAACAGGATGTCCAGACAGGATATATAGATGAAGAATTGTCTCATAATCCACATAGTATGAGTAGATGGGATTATGACATGTATTGATGAAGGCATTGATGAGTGATTACATTTGTCTTGTTTTGTGTTCATTTATTTGGTGTTTTAGTTCTGTTTTATCTAGACGTATTAATTATTACGCCTTTATTTGGGCATTTAAGCCTGGACATACAATGTACATATGGTCTATGGGACCTGGTCAAAAGTAGTGGACTATATGGGACACAGCCTCACTGATTCTGTCAAAAGATGTCAAACCAAGTCTTGGCTGTGCCAAAGCCTGTATCATTAATTACAGAACATATCTGTCCACCCTACTCTGTTTGCATGTATTGGTCTATAGACTCACCACTGTTCAGTGTTGCTAATGTATTGACACTGGGCTTCAATAAATGTTTTCTACTTGCAACAAAGCTGTCTTCTCTTACATCACAGATCAGCCTTGCATACTTACACAGACACATTTCACACTCCGGCTACCCACACCCACAGATGCACACCCAAAGATGGTGTGAAACTTCTAGCGAAGTAGAGCTCTCTGCATTTAACCAGGAAATGTACATTGACACAGGAAACTGGTGGTCATGTTTTCACATGGTGCATCTCTGAGGGGAGCCAGTATCAGATAGGATTGGTTTCCAACCATCTAAGAGGCAAGCTGCACAGACTAGTGGCTATTGGAGAACAGGGCAGTGGAAGGCAAGGAAACTAGTTCAGGTGCGTCCCTTTTCATTTACTAGGAAATGAAGGGACTGACGGCTATTTGTCTGGTTTTAGAGTGGTGAAAGAGATTCTGTTTCCAGGAAACCCAGATCCTTGTGACAGTTATGACACGCAGGGGTGGGTTTGATATTGGAATGAATGAAGTGGTGGATTTGATATTGGAATGAATGAAGTGGTGGATTTGATATTGGAATGAATGAAGTGGTGGGTTTGACATTGGAATGAATGAAGTGGTGGATTTGATATTGGAATGAATGAAGTGGTGGGTTTGACATTGGAATGAATGAAGTGGTGGGTTTGATATTGGAATGAATGAAGTGGTGGATTTGATATTGGAATGAATGAAGTGGTGGGTTTGATATTGGAATGAATGAAGTGGTGGGTTTGATATTGGAATTTATTTTTTTATTTTTTTATTTTTATTTTACCTTTATTTTACCAGGTAAGTTGACTGAGAACACGTTCTCATTTACAGCAACGACCTGGGGAATAGTTACAGGGGAGAGGAGGGGGATGAATGAGCCAATTGTAAACTGAATGAATGAATGAAGTGGTGCGGAGTGATGCACCCTGGACCGTCACTGGCTTTAGCAATCATCGCATGTTTCCTCCAGAGATACTTCTGTGAAAGTCGCCGGGACAAGGAAGAAGGTACTTATCTTTATTATCAAACTATTGTATAAAACAACATTTATAGATTTTACCAGGTAGATATTCCATGTGCATATAGACATATCATATGCCTTCAGGATTAATTACATTATACACACATCTGTGTGGAATGAGAGATGTCTTTCTTGTGTGACACGTGTAGGTTTGAAGCCAGGCTCAGAGACGTACGGCTACAAAGCTTTCTCTGGGGAGGCGTTTGTCATGCAATGTACCAAACCACAGTCCGCCGGTCTCTGTGAGCGCCTCTACAACATCACGGCCAGCTCTGAGGAAGCTGATTGGTCGAGGGCAGAGGGTGAAACCAACAGAGACAGAGATGACGGGGCCGTGACAGGACGGGGGAACGCGCTCTGGTTCTCTACCGTTACTGCAAAGGACTCTGGGAAGTACACATGCCACACAGGGTAGGTAGTCTGTTGACGGTCTTTGGGTGGGCCCCTCTCTCTGTTTCACAGGGCCGGTGGTCTGTATTGACTCTGTTTGGGTGGGCCCCTCTCTCTGTTTCACAGGGTAGGTGGTCTGTATTGACTCTGTTTGGGTGGGCCCCTCTCTCTGTTTCACAGGGCCGGTGGTCTGTATTGACTCTGTTTGGGTGGGCCCCTCTCTCTGTTTCACAGGGTCGGTGGTCTGTATTGACTCTGTTTGGGTGGGCCCCTCTCTCTGTTTCACAGGGTCGGTGGTCTGTATTGACTCTGTTTGGGTGGGCCCCTCTCTCTGTTTCACAGGGTAGGTAGTCTGTATTGACTCTGTTTGGGTGGGCCCCTCTCTCTGTTTCACAGGGTAGGTAGTCTGTATTGACTCTGTTTGGGTGGGCCCCTCTCTCTGTTTCACAGGGTCGGTGGTCTGTATTGACTCTGTTTGGGTGGGCCCCTCTGTGTTTCACAGGGTAGGTAGTCTGTATTAACTCTGTTTGGGTAGGAGTCTCTCTGTTTCCTGCCCTTTGATCAGAAGAAGTGAGAGAAGCTTTGGTGGAATGGACGGATGAAGTGAAGTAGTCTAACTTTCTAAAACATGCCACATCATTACATGAATTCTCTTTAGGACCAAAACGCCTTCACAAAGACAATACAAATGTGGTTCTTTCTTTGAACAGTTTGCCTGAGTTTGACTTTGAAAAACAGTTTGCCTATATTTGACCTTTACAAAACACAATGTGTGAATTTGAATGTGTGTTGTTATTATCACAGGGGTATGGTGATCCACTTCTATGTGGAGGTGATGGAGAGGGCCAGCCTGGGGTCCAGGGACACAGAGGAGAACAGGGTCACTCTGGTTCTGGGCAAAGGTGGCAGGATCCCATGCCCTGGCATCAAATGTCAGACACAGAGGTCAAAGGTCACATGGTACAAGGTGATTATTCCAGCAGATTTTTGGATGGATGGATGGATGGATGGATGGATGGGTGGGTGGGTGGGTGGGTGGGTGGGTGTTTGGATGGGTGGGTGGGTGGGTGGGTGGGTGGTTGGGTGGGTGGGTGGGTGTTTGGATGGGTGGGTGGGTGGTTGGGTGGGTGGGTGGGTGGGTGGGTGGGTGGGTGGGTGGGTGGGTGTTTGGATGGGTGGGTGGGTGGGTGGGTGGGTGGGTGGGTGGGTGGGTGGTTGGGTGGGTGGGTGGTTGGTTGTTTGGATGGGTGATATATTTATGGACGGCAGGTTTCACCTGACGTTTGTTTCTCTTCAGAATGTAATTATGGTATCATTCCACTGCATCTAAGACTTTACACAAACTCCTAACCTTTAGTAAGCACAAATACAAGCCTTATACACCCGTGTGACCGGTTACACACCTACTCACCTGTGACAGGTCAACACGTGCATGGAATAAATAGACGAATGTACAAAGAAATGAACAAACAACTAAACAGGCAAACAAGTGAATAATGGCTTTACATCATGTGTTTCTCTGCAGGATGCCAGGCCTGTGTGTGAGATACAGGATGAGAGGACCATCTCTGTGGTAGACAGGTGTACTCTTCTGCTGGGTACTGTCTATGTGAGTGATGCTACACTGTATTTCTGTGACTACACCTATGAAGAAAATGGGATCCCCTGGACAGTCAGGAGATCTGTTAACGTCTCGGTCATACGTAAGTAGGGGAGGACTGTCACTGCAGGCTCTGTCTTCCAACACACATCACACAAGAGTGTTCAGATGAACGCACGCCCATACACACACCACACAAACATGATCACATGCACGCACTTACGAATCACACACACACACACACACACACACACACACACACACCACACGTGCTCGTTCACATGAACGCACACATACTGTAGTAAATGTCACTTTTACCTCCACAGCAGCTGACACCAAAGACCCTCCACAGATGACGTATCCCCATGGCAACGAGGAGGGCGTGGAGCTGGGTGAGTGCAGAGCCTGAGGCTGAATGATTGACTGATTTGATGATGGCAGGTGTATAGAGTATGATCACTGTGTTCCACCAGTTTATGGCTTCGTCCTAAATGGCAACATATTCCCTATATAGTGCACTACTTTAGACCAGAGCCCTATGGGGTAGTGCACTACTTTAGACCAGAGCCCTATGGGGTAGTGCACTACTTTGGACCAGAGCCCTATGGGGTAGTGCACTACTTTAGACCAGAGCCCTATGGGGTAGTGCACTACTTTAGACCAGAGCCCTATGGGGGTAGTGCACTACTTTAGACCAGAGCCCTATGGGGTAGTGCACTACTTTAGACCAGAGCCCTATGGGGGAGTGCACTACTTTAGACCAGAGCCCTATGGGGTAGTGCACTACTTTAGACCATAGCCCTATGGGGTAGTGCACTACTTTAGACCAGAGCCCTATGGGGTTGTGCACTACTTTTGACCAGAGCCCTATGGGGTAGTGCACTACTTTAGACCAGAGCCCTATGGGGTAGTGCACTACTTTAGACCAGAGCCCTATGGGGTAGTGCACTACTTTAGACCAGAGCCCTATGGGGTAGTGCACTACTTTAGACCAGAGCCCTATGGGGTAGTGCACTACTTTAGACCAGAGCCCTATGGGGTAGTGCACTACTTTAGACCAGAGCCCTATGGGGTAGTGCACTACTTTAGACCAGAGGCCTATGGGGTAGTGCACTACTTTAGACCAGAGCCCTATGGGGTAGTGCACTACTTTAGACCAGAGCCCTATGGGGTAGTGCACTACTTTAGACCAGAGCCCTATGGGTAGTGCACTACTTTAGACCAGAGCCCTATGGGGTAGTGCACTACTTTAGACCAGAGCCCTATGGGGTAGTGCACTACTTTAGACCAGAGCCCTATGGGTAGTGCACTACTTTAGACCAGAGCCCTATGGGGTAGTGCACTACTTTAGACCAGAGCCCTATGGGGTAGTGCACTATATAGGTAATAGGGATGCAGCCCAGTCCTTATATCAACCCTCTATTCCCCAGGGGAGCCTCATAATCTGAGCTGTCAGGTGCAGTTTGGGTTCCAGAGGACCTTTGACCCAGTGGTCCAGTGGTGGATCAGTTCCCATAGCAACCATGAAGACATGATGAAACTGATGGAGATGGAAGCACAGTGAGTTGGATCTCATTTTTGTTGTTGATGCTCGTCATGTATTATTGTATATTAAGCATTAACATTAATGAAGTAATGATTCATTCATGAAACTTTTTGTTGTTGTCAGGCACCCACCTATCATT
>NC_074671.1:62489455-62496955 GCF_029448725.1 Salvelinus fontinalis
GTTGTTGCTTCTAAGAATGTGTTCTTACCTCCTGGAACCGTATGTGGTTCCTGGTAAATAGCAGTCAATGCAGATCCTGGGTGTAATCTTCTTTCAGTAATTGGTCTTTTAAACCAACCAGATGAGGTTTTTTCTCCAATAACTGTGCTAAAGATCAGAATCCGTAAAGCACACCGTAGCATAAGGTTTTGGACCATAGCAAAACTTTTGGCAAACGGAAAACGTTTTGCAACAAAAACTACTTTCTATTGGACAAAATCAGGTAGGTTCTGTCCCCGTTTCTCTTGCTTCTGTTTAGTTCTGTTTACTTGATAGCTACCTACACAAATAGCTAGCTAGAACAAAGTGTTAATAAGATTAAAAAATGAATTTAAAAAATTTAAAAGCCATACAAATAAAAGTTCTCCAGTAGGCTTCTACGGAGGGAGCTAAGAGCTGTTTGTTCCCTAGTTAATACACCCCAGAAGAGGTATATTATTTATTTATATTACAAACGAACTACAGTACAGAGACGGATGTAACATACTTGCATAAGCTACAGTTAAAGACAGCTGTTGACAGCAGAATAATTAGTTTCCTTATGTGAAGGAAAAAATGCTTACGTCACGTCTTTCCATTTTAAAAGAGTATAATAGCACAGATAGAACAATGAGACAGATATTTCACCGGATGTATAAAGGTGAGACATCCGCTTGTTCTGCCCACTACGACTCATTCATTCCCCTTTTGAAACGACAGGCTGTGGTCTATCTTGGTTTAGTTATAACAATCTCTGATAATACTGTCCTCCGCTCCTCTTCTTATACCCAGTAACATCAAGACTGTCATTGAGGCTTTACATTATTTATGCATATGAAGAATGTATATGATACACTGGTATGTGCATTGTGGTTCAATTGCATTTTTTGCATAAATATCATAAAAAAATACATTTAATTTTGGAATTGAATGTAAGTTTATTGTCCTAATATGAATATTTCTACATGTCAACCTCAGGCACGGGAGAAATGGTTCCAGTCTGTGATCACTCTGTGAAGGCATGACAGACAGTGCAGACATGAGGGAAAGACCAGGGCTGAAAACCCTGTTAGGACTGTTAGAAAGTAGTGATATATCCTAGATGAATCAGAAACTATTATTAAGTTGTCTTGAAGTTCCCTTTCCCAAAACGTGTCCTCATTGCTCTTAACTACACCCACTCCAGTCCGCTATATAACACACGCACACACACACACACACACACACACACACACACGTTTAAAACAAAACAAAAAATATGCTTGATAGCACAAATGTCTCACCATCATTACATAGCAGTATGTACATTGTTTTTACACCGTCATCAACAGTCAAAGGAAGAGAAAAAGCACACTCAATCAAGGTGACAACATTCCACACAGAAGTAAACACGGTGTGCAGTTTGACTGTTGTCATTAGCAACCCAGTAAGGCCGAGCCCCACTGGTCCTACTGTGACTAATAACCAATGAGGTGGAGCCCTATTGGTCAGTGTCCGTCTGAGACTTGAGCTTCCTCTCCCAGAGCTTCTGGTGGTCGGAGAATCCCTGCTTCCCCTTGTTGAAGGAGTTGGGGCCTGCTGACGTGGGCGTCTCCCTGTGGTGAACATAGAGAGTTATGTGTGCTAGTGGACCTAAAGGTTCTTGAAACCCCTGCGGTCAGAACTGGTGCGTTGACCAAAATGAAAACATCACATTGCCTAGTCGTAGGTCCACGCTCAAATGACCCATGCAAACACATGTGGTCATCACGCCTGGTTCAAATACATCTACAATTGTAACCTATTACCTATATAGTGCCCTACTTTTGGCCAGAGCTCTCTCCAAAGTGGTAAATATTAGTTAACTAATAGGCAATAGGATGCCATTTCAGAGACACACACTAGGTAGAATACTTAACAAGGATCTAGGAATAGGTACATTACATTTAAATGATTTATGAACAGAGTATTATGTCAGAAAACCTGGAATTTCAGATCAAATTTGCGCGATATTATAAAAACATTGAGATAATTCGACCGTTGTGCTTCTTACCTGCCAATGTTCTTCATCCTCATCTTGGCTTCTGCAGGCATCTCCTCTTCACTCTGTCAGAGCAGGAAACAGCTGTTAGTACAGCTCTGTGCTTAGAGCACAGCCACTAGCATTGATGTTTCACAGCATATGACAGTTTGTTTGCACAACCTACTAATCTATTGGGATATCGTGTGGTGTGTGTGTGTATATAGGAGTCCGCATGCTTCCCAGCCAAAACAGTTTGTGCATATATTGTGATGCCATTTTGTGCCATTTTTGTTTGTTTTGGATTTCGGTGAAGGGTTCTTCAGGTGTTCAGGTGCACAACATTTTTTTCTAGAGGCAAACCGAAGTTCGGAGCGGAAGTGTACGCCCCTTCGTCTCTGATTGGTCAACAGTAGGGATTCTTCTGTAAAGTCTTTGTCATTCAATGAGAGATAACTTTTCTTTGAAAAATATTGCAAGAAACATCTTAGATGTAAACTTACGACTAAGATCTCCTCAGCAAAAACGTCTAAACTAATTACATTTCTTGAGTTCTTTTTTTTATTTATTCTGACTATTTTGAGGAAGCGTATACTGGCGACGGTGTCTCAAAATGGACAAACAGTACTATTGCAGCTTTTTTCTCATTTTTCCAGCAACGTTCTTTTAAGGGAGTATGCAAGCACACTCGCTGGGTTCGGCTAGCCAGGTTTGGCGCCAGCCGAAATGAAGCATGCTGACGCCTTAACTCACATCATCAGAGTCGACATTGAAAACCGAGGCCAGAGCTGGTTTCTTGGCAGGTACAGGTACAGGCTCTTTGGGTTTCTAAAATGGAGAGATACACGTCTGTCAACCACACACACTGAGATAGATGTCACACACACACACTAACCCCCCCCCTAATGGTACTCACACTAGCACCCAGCTTGATGGAGATGGGCGCAGGCTTCTTTATAGGCTGACTGATCAGACCAAACCCTATCTTGGAGACTTTGGGGGCTGGGGGTACCGGGTGGCTCGAGGTGGACTCCTTCCCCGGGCCAGGGCTGACCTCCTGGGCCGAGCGTTTCCCCCCTCCTCCAGTGCTGGAAGAGACAGTCTTAGTTTTCACACTGGCTTCCTTCTCCTCCGGTCCTGCTGGAGGCGAAACAACTTACCAAGGTGAGCAACTGTTGCCTGGGAAACCAAGGATGAGCTACTGTTACCTGGGAGTGGTTGCCGAGTTACCGGTAGGTGGCTGAACCCATAGAGATCCTATTAAAGGAATTCCTAAATCTATGGGTTCACCTGTTTGGAAGTTGGTGTACTAAAGGACCTCCCACTACTGTCGCGGTTATGCTCGGTCTTTAGGTCATACACCTAGCTAGTTATTTTAACACTATACAATTTGCCACATAGCATATGTGCATGCATAGACTATAGTTTATTTCATATCATGTTACAGATTTGTAACGTTCAACGCACGTTGCATCCTATGCATTTATCGGTCTTAGCTAGCTAAATGTGTCTTCTTGTGAAACTGGCTGCATGCCAAGTGAAGCCCATATTAGTTGTGTTTACCGAAAAAAGTATTTGAAAAACAATCGAAAACATTGCTCCATCATATTTAAGCAGCTGCAATGGCTAACCTAGCGATATCGTGTAAAGTTTGCTAGCTAATAAAACCAGCTAGCTATCTAGTTACATTAGAAGCCTGCTAAAGTTACATCAATGGCTGCTATCTAGCTAGCTGAATGGGGACAAGCCGAAGCTCCGTTCACAAGCGGACACGATGAGCATGGGAATGTTGTATTAGTTGCAGGTGGTCGATGTAACGTTATACTTCTAGTCTTATTTCGACAAGACAGCGATACATTGCCCCTAAAGATGTACTAGTATCACCTCCATCATCGGAGAGCCGCTTGCTGCTGTGCTTGTTGTAGTCCGCCATAACATCGGTGACGATGGAAGAAGCGAACGGGCTGGGATTTCTCTAACGATATGATATAGAACAGCGCCACCTGACGTTCTGGAATAAGAATTGTCTGAACACAACAACAACCAAAAATGATTCATACCAAAATCATCAAATAATAATATACCAATTTATTATCTTTATCAGATACTTTATGTGTGTATTTGTCTCTCTTTGTCTATGAGTATTTTTGTGGTTCATGCATTAATCGATAGGTGGCGGTGTGTAACGATTTACAAATCTACCTTTCGAAGCGTCGAAGAAGAACTGCCGTCGTTTTGAAATACGTCATTAACAGTCGCCAGTGCCACTCGTGTTGTCAAAATGAAATGTTTACAATGAGAATTATCATCATTGTTTTACGTGTATTTAAACACCAAAAATCGTTTTAGTTAGTCGGTGAGATGTCGGGGTTCAGCTCAGAGCTCATTGACTACCTGGAGGGAAGGATTTCATTCGAGGACTTTGAAATACGGAGAGAGGAAAGAAAAGCTAAATTGAAGGTAAGTGGGACATCCACTCTGCATGCTGTATTAACGTTGAAAAGATCAAACTTGTGTACAAGTTTTGGAGCTCGCAATGATATAATATGTGCTACTGGAACGCCTTTCACAAATGCCTGTGTTGAAAGCAGCTCATCTCGGATCTCTTCTCTCAGGTATCGAACAAAGGACGTTTAGAGGAAGATGAAGAGATTGGACCAGATGACACTCTCCCCAGCACTTCCCACGGCCGCAGTCCGAGAAAATGTTCCAAAAAACGGCCCGCAGGTGTGTGTCTCCACTTGTTCAGTCATGTGTGACTGCTTGGGTTCGGAACACGGATCTTCTGCTTCCCACAATCGTATATTAGCCCGCTGAGCTAAAGCCTAGGCACTCTTCATGTCTTCTTACGCAATTCCAGTCAAGTCATTGCTTTATGCCAACTATCCACCTCTTCTTTCCTTGCCAGCGGATCCTGAGGAAGGTGTCAGCCCCTTTGTCCAGGAGGCCTTTGCCTCGATGATGGGGGAAGGAACAGAGACTGAACAGACTGAGGAAGAGGAGGAGGAGGAGGATGAAGACAACGATGACGATTATGAAGAAGAGGAGGAGGAAGAGGAGGATTCAGAGGAGGAGAGGAAGGTTGAAGTTAAAGGAGATGAGGAAGGCCCCTCAGCTGGGGATGTCTTTGCTCTGGAAATGGAGCTTAACCGAGAGAACAAGAAGATGATGAAGGTGAAAATGAGATAAAGGGCGGTCGTCATTCTAACAGGGTTCACAAGACAGTTAGCCCTCTGAGCCTTGACATTAGATCAGGGAGCTAACGCAATGTTAGCCATAGTTTGACGATAGAGGTGTTGTGTATGCGATACTAGTTGAATTATGGCTTGTCTCAGGCAAAGTTAGTCTAGTCACCATTTGAGCCTGGTTCACTGAACCACCTCTGTTACACTTGGTCATGCTGCAGTGTTTGTTGACATGGGACTATTGATGGTGATTGTGTACTGTTCAGGAGAGACGTAACCGCAGCAAGCTGCCCCGGGCCCTAAGGGGCCTCATGGGAGAAGCCAACATCCGTTACGCCCGCGGAGACAAGGAGGACGCCGTCCTGATGTGTATGGAGATCATCAGACAGGGTAGGTAGTGTTCAGGACAGAGGAGATCATCAGACAGGGTAGGTAGTGTTCAGGACAGAGGAGATCATCAGACAGGGTAGGTAGTGTTCCAGGACACAGGAGATCATCAGACAGGGTAGGTAGTGTTCCAGGACACAGGAGATCATCAGACAGGGTAGGTAGTGTTCAGGACAGAGGAGATCATCAGACAGGGTAGGTAGTGTTCAGGACAGAGGAGATCATCAGACAGGGTAGGTAGTGTTCAGGACAGAGGAGATCATCAGACAGGGTAGGTAGTGTTCAGGACACAGGAGATCATCAGACAGGATGGGTAGTGTTCCAGGACAGAGGAGATCATCAGACAGGGTAGGTAGTGTTCAGGACAGAGGAGATCATCAGACAGGATGGGTAGTATTCCAGGACAGAGGAGATCATCAGACAGGGTGGGTAGTGTTCAGGACAGAGGAGATCATCAGACAGGGTAGGTAGTGTTCAGGACAGAGGAGATCATCAGACAGGGTAGGTAGTGTTCAGGACAGAGGAGATCATCAGACAGGATGGTTAGTGTTCAGGATAGAGGAGATAATCAGACAGGATGGGTCGTGTTCCAGGACATAGGAGATCATCAGACAGGATGGTTAATATTCCAGGACAGAGGAGATCATCAGACAGTGTGGGTAGTGTTCAGGACAGAGGAGATCATCAGACAGGGTAGGTAGTGTTCAGGACAGAGGAGCTAATCAGACAGGATGGGTAGTGTTCCAGGACACAGGAGATCATCAGAAAGGGTAGGTAGTGTTCAGGACAGAGGAGATCATCAGACAGGATGGGTAGTGTTCAGGACAGAGGAGATCATCAGACAGGGTGGGTAGTGTTCAGGACAGAGGAGATCATCAGACAGGATGGGTAGTGTTCCAGGACACAGGAGATCATCAGACAGGATGGGTAGTGTTCCAGGACAGAGGAGATCATCAGACAGGGTGGGTAGTGTTCCAGGACAGAGGAGATCATCAGACAGGATGGGTAGTGTTCCAGGACAGAGGAGATCATCAGACAGGATGGGTAGTGTTCCAAGACACAGGAGATCATCAGACAGGATGGGTAGTATTCCAGGACAGAGGAGATCATCAGACAGGGTGGGTAGTGTTCAGGACAGAGGAGATCATCAGACAGGATGGGTAGTATTCCAGGACAGAGGAGATCATCAGACAGGGTGGGTAGTGTTCAGGACAGAGGAGATAATCAGACAGGGTGGGTAGTGTTCCAGGACAGAGGAGATCATCAGACAGGGTGGGTAGTATTGAAAGACAGAGGAGATCATCAGACAGGATGGGTAGTGTTGAAAGACAGAGGAGATCATCAGACAGGATGGGTAGTGTTCCAGGACAGAGGAGATCATCAGACAGGGTAGGTAGTGTTCAGGACAGAGGAGCTAATCAGACAGGATGGGTAGTGTTCCAGGACACAGGAGATCATCACACAGGGTAGGTAGTGTTCAGGACAGAGGAGATCATCAGACAGGATGGTTAGTGTTCAGGATAGAGGAGATAATCAGACAGGATGGGTAGTGTTCCAGGACATAGGAGATCATCAGACAGGATGGGTAGTGTTCAGGACAGAGGAGATCATCAGACAGGGTAGGTAGTGTTCAGGACAGAGGAGCTAATCAGACAGGATGGGTAGTGTTCCAGGACACAGGAGATCATCAGACAGGGTAGGTAGTGTTCAGGACAGAGGAGATCATCAGACAGGATGGGTAGTGTTCCAGGACAGAGGAGCTCATCAGACAGGGTAGGTAGTGTTCCAGGACAGAGGAGCTCATCAGACAGGATGGGTAGTGTTCCAGGACAGAGGAGCTAATCAGACAGGATGGGTAGTGTTCCAGGACACAGGAGATCATCAGACAGGGTAGGTAGTGTTCAGGACAGA
>NC_074671.1:62504455-62546955 GCF_029448725.1 Salvelinus fontinalis
TCGTAACGCGTTAGAACTCTGTCGTCGTAACGCGTTAGAACTCTGTCGTCGTAACGCGTTAGAACTCTGTCGTCGTAACGCGTTAGAACTCTGTCGTCGTAACGCGTTAGAACTCTGTCGTCGTAACGCGTTAGAACTCTGTCGTCGTAACGCGTTAGAACTCTGTCGTCGTAACGCGTTAGAACTCTGTCGTCGTAACGCGTTAGAACTCTGTCGTCGTACCCCGTTAGGACTCTGTCGTCGTAACGCGTTAGGACTCTGTCGTCGTAACGCGTTAGAACTCTGTCGTCGTAACGCGTTAGAACTCTGTCGTCGTAACGCGTTAGAACTCTGTCGTCGTAACGCGTTAGAACTCTGTCGTCGTAACGCGTTAGAACTCTGTCGTCGTAACGCGTTAGAACTCTGTCGTCGTAACGCGTTAGAACTCTGTCGTCGTAACGCGTTAGAACTCTCGTCGTCGTAACGCGTTAGAACTCTCGTCGTAACGCGTTAGAACTCTCGTCGTAACGCGTTAGAACTCTCGTCGTAACGCGTTAGAACTCTCGTCGTAACGCGTTAGAACTCTCGTCGTAACGCGTTAGAACTCTCGTCGTAACGCGTTAGAACTCTCGTCGTAACGCGTTAGAACTCTGTCGTCGTAACGCGTTAGAACTCTCGTCGTAACGCGTTAGAACTCTCGTCGTAACGCGTTAGAACTCTCGTCGTAACGCGTTAGAACTCCGTCGTCGTACCCCGTTACAACTCCGTCGTCGTAACGCATTAGAACTCTCGTCGTAACGCGTTAGAACTCTCGTCGTAACGCGTTAGAACTCTCGTCGTAACGCGTTAGAACTCTCGTCGTAACGCGTTACAACTCTCGTCGCAACGCGTTAGAACTCCGTCGTCGTACCCCGTTACGACTCTCTCGTCGTACCCCGTTACGACTCTCTCGTCGTACCCCGTTACATCTCTGTCGTCGTACCCCGTTACGACTCTCTCGTCGTACCCCGTTACGACTCTCTCGTCGTACCCCGTTACGACTCTCTCGTCGTACCCCGTTACGACTCTCTCGTCGTACCCCGTTACGACTCTGTCGTCGTACCCCGTTACGACTCTGTCGTCGTACCCCGTTACGACTCTCTCGTCGTACCCCGTTACGACTCTGTCGTCGTACCCCGTTACGACTCTCTCGTCGTACCCCGTTACGACTCTCTCGTCGTACCCCGTTACGACTCTGTCGTCGTACCCCGTTACGACTCTCTCGTCGTACCCCGTTACGACTCTGTCGTCGTACCCCGTTACGACTCTCTCGTCGTACCCCGTTACTACGACTCTCTCGTCGTACCCCGTTACGACTCTCTCGTCGTACCCCGTTACGACTCTGTCGTCGTACCCCGTTACGACTCTGTCGTCGTACCCCGTTACGACTCTGTCGTCGTACCCCGTTACGACTCTCTCGTCGTACCCCGTTACGACTCTGTCGTCGTACCCCGTTACGACTCTGTCGGCGTACCCCGTTACATCTCTGTCGTCGTAACGCGTTAGGACTCTGTCGTCGTAACGCGTTAGAACTCTGTCGTCGTAACGCGTTAGAACTCTGTCGTCGTAACGCGTTAGAACTCTGTTGTCGTAACGCGTTAGAACTCTCGTCGTAACGCGTTAGAACTCTCGTCGTAACGCGTTAGAACTCTCGTCGTAACGCGTTAGAACTCTCGTCGTAACGCGTTAGATCTCTCGTCGTAACGCGTTAGAACTCTCGTCGTACCCCGTTACGACTCTCTCGTCGTACCCCGTTACGACTCTCTCGTTGTACCCCGTTACGACTCTGTCGTCGTACCCCGTTACGACTCCATCATCTCAACAGTTCCTAACGTGTTAATTGAAAGGTAATTTGTCTCCAGAGTGTCTGAAGGCGCTGGGCCACATGGAGGTAGCAGTGACGAGTTACAACAAGGTAGTACAGATGGCTCCTCTTCACCTGGAGGCCAGGCTGTGTCTGTCTACTCTGCAGCAGCAGCTGGGTCGACCTCTCTGTGCCCTCAAGGCCCTGGAGCCCATGTACGACCCAGACACACTGGCACAGGACGCCTCCGCAGCACAGCAGGCAGGTGGAGGGGGAGGGAGGGGAGGGGAGGGGAGGGGAGGGTGTCAGGGTGTGTGTACTGATTATCCCTGTGTGTGTGTGTGTGTGTGTGTGTGTGTGTGTGTGTGTGTGTGTGTGTGTGTGTGTGTGTGTGTGTGTGTGGTGTGTGTGTGTGGTCCAGGAGTTGAAGCTGCTGCTGCACCGCTCTACTCTGCTGCATTCCCAAGGCCGACTGGATGACTACCTGGATACCATGCTGACCATGCTGGCTATGCTGCTGAAGGTAGGCTTCTCTCTCACACACACACACACACACACACACCACACACACACACACACACACACACCACACCACACCACACCACACCACACCACACCACACCACACACACACTGATGTTGTTCCTACTGTGTTGTCATTCAGGTGGCTATGACGCGGGCCCAGGTGTGTGTCAGAGCCAGCATGTGGTCGGGGGTCAGACACCTGCGTCTGGTCAAGGTGTCTAAGGACCTGGTGTCAGACATCGGTGACCAGGAGGCAGCCTATCAGGACATCAGTGGTAAGACTCCTCTGATGGATCACATGTTACAGATGTACTGAGAGATTACAGACCCTACCAGGACATCAGTGGTAAGACTCCTCTGATAGATCACATGTTACAGATGTACTGATAGATTACAGACCGAAAAAGAGAAACGATTAAGCGATGTTCTCTCTCTCTCTCTCTCTCTCTCTCTCTCTCTCTCTCTCTTTCTCTGTCTCTCTCTCTGTCTCTCTCTCTGTCTCTCTCTCTGTCTCTCTCTCCCTCTCCTCCATCCCTCCCTCTCCCTCCCTCTCCCTCCCTCTCCCTCTCCTCCCTCCCTCTCCCTCCCTCCCTCCCTCCCGCCCCAGGTAAGACCAGTGTGTTGTCCCGGGAGGACTGGTGGTTACTGTTGGTGAGGTGTGTGTGTACGCTGTGTGAGATGAAGCGTTTTAAAGAGGCAGAGCTGCTGGTGGATTCTTCTCTGGAGTTCTACTCCTTCTATGACGTCAAGGTAAAGAGGAACCAGCTGGCCTTCTTTCTCTTCCTGTCATTCAAATCAACACACTGTTCAGTATAAAGAAAATGTATTGTAAAAAAGACTAATTTATTGTTCTATCTTTCTAAATGTATTGTTAGCACTTTGTTGTTTAAATCTACATGACAGTGATGTGTTGTTTAGGTGAAGAGGAAAGAGCTGGAGTTCTTTGGTCTGTCGGCTGCTTTCCTGGACCATAACTACCGCAAGGCCTACGATTACATCAGGTCAGACTGGCTGTCCTACTGGCTTGCTGTCCTACTGACTGACTGTCCTGCTGACTGACTGTCCTGCTGACTGACTGTCCTACTGGCTGTCCTGCTGACTGGCTGTCCTGCTGACTGGCTGTCCTACTGACTGGCTGTCCTACTGGCTGTCCTGCTGACTGGCTGTCCTGCTGACTGGCTGTCCTGCTGACTGACTGTCCTACTGGCTGTCCTACTGGCTGACTGTCCTGCTGACTGGCTGTCCTGCTGACTGGCTGTCCTGCTGACTGGCTGTCCTACTGACTGGCTGTCCTACTGGCTGGCTGTCCTGCTGACTGACTGTCCTGCTGACTGACTGTCCTGCTGACTGGCTGTCCTGCTGACTGGCTGTCCTACTGGCTTGCTGTCCTACTGACTGACTGTCCTTCTGACTGGCTGTCCTGCTGACTGACTGTCCTACTGGCTGTCCTGCTGACTGGCTGTCCTGCTGACTGGCTGTCCTGCTGACTGGCTGTCCTACTGACTGGCTGTCCTACTGGCTGTCCTGCTGACTGGCTGTCCTGCTGACTGGCTGTCCTGCTGACTGACTGTCCTACTGACTGTCCTGCTGACTGGCTGTCCTGCTGACTGGCTGTCCTGCTGACTGGCTGTCCTGCTGACTGGCTGTCCTGCTGACTGGCTGTCCTACTGACTGGCTGTCCTACTGGCTGGCTGTCCTGCTGACTGACTGTCCTGCTGACTGACTGTCCTGCTGACTGGCTGTCCTACTGACTGGCTGTCCTACTGACTGACTGTCCTGCTGACTGACTGTCCTGCTGACTGGCTGTCCGTACTGCTGACTGGCTGTCCGTACTGCTGACTGGCTGTCCGTACTGCTGACTGGCTGTCCGTACTGCTGACTGGCTGTCCGTACTGCTGACTGGCTGTCCGTACTGCTGACTGGCTGTCCGTCCTGCTGACTGGCTGTCCGTCCTGCTGACTGGCTGTCCGTCCTGCTGACTGGCTGTCCGTCCTGCAGACTGGCTGTCCGTCCTGCAGACTGGCTGTCCGTCCTGCAGACTGGCTGTCCGTCCTGCTGACTGGCTGTCCGTCCTGCTGACTGGCTGTCCGTCCTGCTGACTGGATGTCCGTCCTGCTGACTGGCTGTCCGTCCTGCTGACTGGCTGTCCGTCCTGCTGACTGGCTGTCCGTCCTGCTGACTGGCTGTCCGTCCTGCTGACTGGCTGTCCGTGCTGCTGACTGGCTGTCCGTCCTGCTGACTGGCTGTCCGTCCTGCTGACTGGCTGTCCGTCCTGCTGACTGGCTGACCGTCCTGCTGACTGGCTGTCCGTCCTGCTGACTGGCTGTCCGTCCTGCTGACTGGCTGTCCGTCCTGCTGACTGGCTGTCCGTCCTGCTGACTGGCTGTCCGTCCTGCTGACTGGCTGTCCGTCCTGCTGACTGGCTGACCGTCCTGCTGACTGGCTGTCCGTCCTGCTGACTGGCTGTCCGTCCTGCTGACTGGCTGTCCGTCCTGCTGACTGGCTGTCCGTCCTGCTGACTGGCTGTCCGTCCTGCTGACTGGCTGTCCTACTGCTGACTGGCTGTCCTACTGCTGACTGACTGTTCTGCTGACTGATTGTCCTGCTGACTGACTGGCCTACTGACTGGCTGTCCTGCTGTCCGTACTGCTGACTGGCTGTCCGTCCTGCTGACTGGCTGTCCGTCCTGCTGACTGGCTGTCCGTCCTGCTGACTGGCTGTCCGTCCTGCTGACTGGCTGTCCGTCCTGCTGACTGGCTGTCCGTACTGCTGACTGGCTGTCCGTCCTGCTGACTGGCTGTCCGTCCTGCTGACTGGCTGTCCGTCCTGCTGACTGGCTGTCCGTCCTGCTGACTGGCTGTCCGTCCTGCTGACTGGCTGTCCGTCCTGCTGACTGGCTGTCCGTACTGCTGACTGGCTGTCCGTCCTGCTGACTGGCTGTCCGTCCTGCTGACTGGCTGTCCGTCCTGCTGACTGGCTGTCCGTCCTGCTGACTGGCTGTCCTGCTGACTGGCTGTCCTACTGACTGACTGTCCTTCTGACTGGCTGTCCTGCTGACTGACTGTCCTACTGGCTGTCCTGCTGACTGGCTGTCCTGCTGACTGGCTGTCCTGCTGACTGGCTGTCCTACTGACTGGCTGTCCTACTGGCTGTCCTGCTGACTGGCTGTCCTGCTGACTGGCTGTCCTGCTGACTGGCTGTCCTGCTGACTGGCTGTCCTGCTGACTGGCTGTCCTACTGACTGACTGTCCTGCTGACTGACTGTCCTGCTGACTCACTGTCCTGCTGACTGACTGTCCTGCTGACTGACTGTCCTGCTGACTGGCTGTCCTGCTGACTGGCTGTCCGTACTGCTGACTGGCTGTCCGTACTGCTGACTGGCTGTCCGTACTGCTGACTGGCTGTCCGTCCTGCTGACTGGCTGTCCGTCCTGCTGACTGGCTGTCCGTCCTGCTGACTGGCTGTCCGTACTGCTGACTGTCTGTCCGTCCTGCTGACTGTCTGTCCGTCCTGCTGACTGGCTGTCCGTCCTGCAGACTGGCTGTCCGTCCTGCAGACTGGCTGTCCGTCCTGCAGACTGGCTGTCCGTCCTGCAGACTGGCTGTCCGTCCTGCAGACTGGCTGTCCGTCCTGCAGACTGGCTGTCCGTCCTGCTGACTGGCTGTCCGTCCTGCTGACTGGCTGTCCGTCCTGCTGACTGGCTGTCCGTCCTGCTGACTGGCTGTCCGTCCTGCTGACTGGCTGTCCGTCCTGCTGACTGGCTGTCCGTGCTGCTGACTGGCTGTCCGTGCTGCTGACTGGCTGTCCGTGCTGCTGACTGGCTGTCCGTCCTGCTGACTGGCTGTCCGTCCTGCTGACTGGCTGTCCGTCCTGCTGACTGGCTGTCCGTCCTGCTGACTGGCTGTCCGTCCTGCTGACTGGCTGACCGTCCTGCTGACTGGCTGTCCGTCCTGCTGACTGGCTGTCCGTCCTGCTGACTGGCTGTCCGTCCTGCTGACTGGCTGTCCGTCCTGCTGACTGGCTGTCCGTCCTGCTGACTGGCTGTCCGTACTGCTGACTGGCTGTCCGTACTGCTGACTGGCTGTCCGTCCTGCTGTCTGGCTGTCCGTACTGCTGACTGGCTGTCCGTACTGCTGACTGGCTGTCCGTCCTGCTGACTGGCTGCCTGCTGACTGGCTGACCGTCCTGCTGACTGGCTGTCCGTCCTGCTGACTGGCTGTCCGTCCTGCTGACTGGCTGTCCGTCCTGCTGACTGGCTGTCCGTCCTGCTGACTGGCTGACCGTCCTGCTGACTGGCTGTCCGTCCTGCTGACTGGCTGTCCTGCTGACTGACTGTCCTGCTGACTGATTGTCCTGCTGACTGACTGGCCTACTGACTGGCTGTCCTGCTGTCCGTACTGCTGACTGACTGGCCTACTGACTGGCTGTCCTGCTGTCCGTACTGCTGACTGGCTGTCCGTCCTGCTGACTGGCTGTCCGTCCTGCTGACTGGCTGTCCGTACTGCTGACTGGCTGTCCTACTGCTGACTGGCTGTCCTACTGCTGACTGGCTGTCCGTCCTGCTGACTGGCTGTCCGTCCTGCTGACTGGCTGTCCGTCCTGCTGTCTGGCTGTCCGTACTGCTGACTGGCTGTCCGTCCTGCTGACTGGCTGTCCGTCCTGCTGACTGGCTGTCCGTCCTGCTGACTGGCTGTCCGTCCTGCTGACTGGCTGTCCGTCCTGCTGACTGGCTGTCCGTCCTGCTGACTGGCTGTCCGTCCTGCTGACTGGCTGTCCGTCCTGCTGACTGGCTGTCCGTCCTGCTGACTGGCTGTCCGTCCTGCTGACTGGCTGTCCGTCCTGCTGACTGGCTGTCCGTCCTGCTGACTGGCTGTCCGTCCTGCTGACTGGCTGACCGTCCTGCTGACTGGCTGTCCGTCCTGCTGACTGGCTGTCCGTCCTGCTGACTGGCTGTCCGTCCTGCTGACTGGCTGTCCGTCCTGCTGACTGGCTGTCCGTCCTGCTGACTGGCTGTCCGTCCTGCTGACTGGCTGTCCGTCCTGCTGACTGGCTGTCCCTACTGCTGACTGGCTGTCCCTACTGTTGACTGGCTGTCCTACTGACTGGCTGTCCTGCTGACTGACTGTTCTGCTGACTGACTGTCCTGCTGACTGATTGTCCTACTGACTGGCTGTCCTGCTGTCCGTACTGCTGACTGGCTGTCCGTCCTGCTGACTGGCTGTCCGTCCTGCTGACTGGCTGTCCGTCCTGCAGACTGGCTGTCCGTCCTGCTGACTGGCTGTCCGTCCTGCTGACTGGCTGTCCGTCCTGCTGACTGGCTGTCCGTCCTGCTGACTGGCTGTCCGTACTGCTGACTGGCTGTCCGTCCTGCTGACTGGCTGTCCGTCCTACTGACTGACTGTCCTTCTGACTGGCTGTCCTGCTGACTGACTGTCCTACTGGCTGTCCTGCTGACTGGCTGTCCTGCTGACTGGCTGTCCTGCTGACTGGCTGTCCTACTGACTGGCTGTCCTACTGGCTGTCCTGCTGACTGGCTGTCCTGCTGACTGGCTGTCCTGCTGACTGGCTGTCCTGCTGACTGGCTGTCCTGCTGACTGGCTGTCCTACTGACTGACTGTCCTGCTGACTGACTGTCCTGCTGACTCACTGTCCTGCTGACTGACTGTCCTGCTGACTGACTGTCCTGCTGACTGGCTGTCCTGCTGACTGGCTGTCCGTACTGCTGACTGGCTGTCCGTACTGCTGACTGGCTGTCCGTACTGCTGACTGGCTGTCCGTCCTGCTGACTGGCTGTCCGTCCTGCTGACTGGCTGTCCGTCCTGCTGACTGGCTGTCCGTACTGCTGACTGTCTGTCCGTCCTGCTGACTGGCTGTCCGTCCTGCTGACTGGCTGTCCGTCCTGCAGACTGGCTGTCCGTCCTGCAGACTGGCTGTCCGTCCTGCAGACTGGCTGTCCGTCCTGCAGACTGGCTGTCCGTCCTGCAGACTGGCTGTCCGTCCTGCTGACTGGCTGTCCGTCCTGCTGACTGGCTGTCCGTCCTGCTGACTGGCTGTCCGTCCTGCTGACTGGCTGTCCGTCCTGCTGACTGGCTGTCCGTCCTGCTGACTGGCTGTCCGTCCTGCTGACTGGCTGTCCGTGCTGCTGACTGGCTGTCCGTGCTGCTGACTGGCTGTCCGTGCTGCTGACTGGCTGTCCGTCCTGCTGACTGGCTGTCCGTCCTGCTGACTGGCTGTCCGTCCTGCTGACTGGCTGTCCGTCCTGCTGACTGGCTGTCCGTCCTGCTGACTGGCTGTCCGTCCTGCTGACTGGCTGTCCGTCCTGCTGACTGGCTGTCCGTCCTGCTGACTGGCTGTCCGTCCTGCTGACTGGCTGTCCGTACTGCTGACTGGCTGTCCGTACTGCTGACTGGCTGTCCGTCCTGCTGTATGGCTGTCCGTACTGCTGACTGGCTGTCCGTACTGCTGACTGGCTGTCCGTCCTGCTGACTGGCTGTCCGTCCTGCTGACTGGCTGACCGTCCTGCTGACTGGCTTACCGTCCTGCTGACTGGCTGTCCGTCCTGCTGACTGGCTGTCCGTCCTGCTGACTGGCTGTCCGTCCTGCTGACTGGCTGACCGTCCTGCTGACTGGCTGTCCGTCCTGCTGACTGGCTGTCCTGCTGACTGACTGTCCTGCTGACTGATTGTCCTGCTGACTGACTGGCCTACTGACTGGCTGTCCCGCTGTCCGTACTGCTGACTGGCTGTCCGTCCTGCTGACTGGCTGTCCGTCCTGCTGACTGGCTGTCCGTACTGCTGACTGGCTGTCCTACTGCTGACTGGCTGTCCTACTGCTGACTGGCTGTCCGTCCTGCTGACTGGCTGTCCGTCCTGCTGACTGGCTGTCCGTCCTGCTGTCTGGCTGTCCGTACTGCTGACTGGCTGTCCGTCCTGCTGACTGGCTGTCCGTCCTGCTGACTGGCTGTCCGTCCTGCTGACTGGCTGTCCGTCCTGCTGACTGGCTGTCCGTCCTGCTGACTGGCTGTCCGTCCTGCTGACTGGCTGTCCGTCCTGCTGACTGGCTGTCCGTCCTGCTGACTGGCTGTCCGTCCTGCTGACTGGCTGTCCGTCCTGCTGACTGGCTGTCCGTCCTGCTGACTGGCTGTCCGTCCTGCTGACTGGCTGACCGTCCTGCTGACTGGCTGTCCGTCCTGCTGACTGGCTGTCCGTCCTGCTGACTGGCTGTCCGTCCTGCTGACTGGCTGTCCGTCCTGCTGACTGGCTGTCCGTCCTGCTGACTGGCTGTCCGTCCTGCTGACTGGCTGTCCGTCCTGCTGACTGGCTGTCCGTCCTGCTGACTGGCTGTCCGTCCTGCTGACTGGCTGTCCGTCCTGCTGACTGGCTGTCCGTACTGCTGACTGGCTGTCCCTACTGCTGACTGGCTGTCCCTACTGTTGACTGGCTGTCCTACTGACTGGCTGTCCTGCTGACTGACTGTTCTGCTGACTGACTGTCCTGCTGACTGATTGTCCTACTGACTGGCTGTCCTGCTGTCCGTCCTGCTGACTGGCTGTCCGTCCTGCTGACTGGCTGTCCGTCCTGCTGACTGGCTGTCCGTCCTGCAGACTGGCTGTCCGTCCTGCTGACTGGCTGTCCGTCCTGCTGACTGGCTGTCCGTCCTGCTGACTGGCTGTCCGTCCTGCTGACTGGCTGTCCGTACTGCTGACTGGCTGTCCGTCCTGCTGACTGGCTGTCCGTCCTGCTGACTGGCTGTCCGTCCTGCTGACTGGCTGTCCGTACTGCTGACTGGCTGTCCGTCCTGCTGACTGGCTGTCCGTCCTGCTGACTGGCTGTCCGTCCTGCTGACTGGCTGTCCGTCCTGCAGACTGGCTGTCCGTCCTGCAGACTGGCTGTCCGTCCTGCAGACTGGCTGTCCGTCCTGCAGACTGGCTGTCCGTCCTGCTGACTGGCTGTCCGTCCTGCTGACTGGCTGTCCGTCCTGCTGACTGGCTGTCCGTACTGCTGACTGGCTGTCCGTACTGCTGACTGGCTGTCCGTCCTGCTGACTGGCTGTCCGTCCTGCTGACTGGCTGTCCGTACTGCTGTCCTGCTGTCCGTACTGCTGACTGGCTGTCCGTCCTGCTGACTGGCTGTCCGTCCTGCTGACTGGCTGTCCGTCCTGCAGACTGGTTGTCCGTCCTGCTGACTGGCTGTCCGTCCTGCTGACTGGCTGTCCGTCCTGCTGACTGGCTGTCCGTCCTGCTGACTGGCTGTCCGTCCTGCTGACTGGCTGTCCGTCCTGCTGACTGGCTGTCCGTCCTGCTGACTGGCTGTCCGTCCTGCTGACTGGCTGTCCGTCCTGCTGACTGGCTGTCCGTACTGCTGACTGGCTGTCCGTCCTGCTGACTGGCTGTCCGTCCTGCTGACTGGCTGACCGTCCTGCTGACTGGCTGACCGTCCTGCTGACTGGCTGACCGTCCTGCTGACTGGCTGACCGTCCTGCTGACTGGCTGTCCGTACTGCTGACTGGCTGTCCGTCCTGCTGACTGGCTGTCCGTACTGCTGACTGGCTGACTGTCCTGCTGACTGGCTGACTGTCCTGCTGACTGGCTGTCCTACTGCTGACTGGCTGTCCTACTGCTGACTGGCTGTCCGTCCTGCTGACTGGCTGTCCGTCCTGCTGACTGGCTGTCCGTCCTGCTGACTGGCTGTCCGTCCTGCTGACTGGCTGTCCGTCCTGCTGACTGGCTGTCCGTCCTGCTGACTGGCTGTCCGTCCTGCTGACTGGCTGTCCGTACTGCTGACTGGCTGTCCGTACTGCTGACTGGCTGTCCGTCTTGCTGACTGGCTGTCCGTACTGCTGACTGGCTGTCCGTACTGCTGACTGGCTGTCCGTACTGCTGACTGGCTGTCCGTACTGCTGACTGGCTGTCCGTACTGCTGACTGGCTGTCCGTCCTGCTGACTGGCTGTCCGTCCTGCTGACTGGCTGTCCGTCCTGCTGACTGGCTGTCCGTCCTGCTGACTGGCTGTCCGTCCTGCTGTCTGGCTGTCCGTCCTGCTGTCTGGCTGTCCGTCCTGCTGACTGGCTGTCCGTCCTGCTGACTGGCTGTCCGTCCTGCTGACTGGCTGTCCGTCCTGCTGACTGGCTGTCCGTCCTGCTGTCTGGCTGTCCGTCCTGCTGACTGGCTGTCCGTCCTGCTGACTGGCTGTCCGTCCTGCTGACTGGCTGTCCGTCCTGCTGACTGGCTGTCCGTCCTGCTGACTGGCTGTCCGTCCTGCTGACTGGCTGTCCTACTGGCTCCAGAAACATCTAGAGAGAAACAGCTTCCTCCTTGTCATATACACTCCAAGTGTGTTAGATCAGGAGGTGCACCAGGGCTTATTTTGAGTGTGTGTGTGGACCATATTGACCTCTAACCTCCATCTGTTTGTAGGCTGACGCTGATGGAGAAGCAGGAGTGGCCCATGCTGTGGAATGTATTCAACCAGGTGATCCTTCACACACACACACACACACACACACACACACACACACACACACACACACACACACACACACACACACACACACACACACACACACACCAGCTCACTCATTCTCCCTGTCCTTTCCCACCAGGTGACCCTTCACTCCCAGGACGTGCGTCATCATCGGTTCTGTCTGCGTCTGATGATGAAGAACCCAGACAACCACGCCCTGTGTGTTCTCAGTGGACACAACGCACTGGTGTCTGGCAGCTTCAAACACGCACTCGGTACGACCACACAGATGCATACTACAGATGCATACTACAGATGCATACTACAGATACATACTACAGATACATACTACAGATACATACTACAGATACATACTACAGATGCATACTACAGATACATACTACAGATGCATACTACAGATGCATACTACAGATGCATACTACAGATGCATACTACAGATGCATACTACAGATGCATACTACAGATACATACCACAGATACATACTACAGATACATACTACAGATACATACTACAGATACATACTACAGATGCATACTACAGATACATACTACAGATACATACTACAGATACATACTACAGATACATACTACAGATACATACTACAGATACATACTACAGATGCATACTACAGATGCATACTACAGATGCATACTACAGATGCATACTACAGATGCATACTACAGATACATACTACAGATGCATACTACAGATACATACCACAGATACATACTACAGATACATACTACAGATACTACAGATACATACTACAGATGCATACTACAGATGCATACTACAGATGCATACTACAGATACATACTACAGATACATACTACAGATGCATACTACAGATACATACTACAGATACATACCACAGATACTACAGATACATAGTACAGATGCATACTACAGATACATAGTACAGATACATACTACAGATACATACTACAGATACTACAGATACATACTACAGATACATACTACAGATGCATACTACAGATGCATACTACAGATGCATACTACAGATGCATACTACAGATGCATACTACAGATACATACTACAGATACATACTACAGATACTACAGATACATACTACAGATACATACTACAGATGCATACTACAGATGCATACTACAGATACATACTACAGATACATACTACAGATGCATACTACAGATACATACTACAGATACATACCACAGATACTACAGATACATAGTACAGATACATAGTACAGATGCATACTACAGATACATAGTACAGATACATACTACAGATACATACTACAGATACTACAGATACATACTACAGATACATACTACAGATGCATACTACAGATACATAGTACGGATACATACTACAGATACATACTACAGATACTACAGATACATACTACAGATACATACTACAGATGCATACTACAGATACATACTACAGATACATACCACAGATACTACAGATACATAGTACAGATACATAGTACAGATGCATACTACAGATACATAGTACAGATACATACTACAGATGCATACTACAGATGCATACTACAGATGCATACTACAGATGCATACTACAGATGCATACCACAGATACATACTACAGATGCATACTACAGATGCATACTACAGATGCATAAAACTATGGCCTTCTAGCCAGGGGAATGGTCATTGCACATCCAGGTTAATGTGGAATCCAAGTAGGAATTAATGTCTTTGTCTCTCTGTGTCTCTCTGTGTCTCTCTGTGTCTCTGTGTCTCTCTGTGTCTCCCTGTCTCTCCCTGTCTCTCTCTGTCTGTCTGTCTCTCTCTCTCTCTCCCTGTCTCTCTGTGTGTCTCTCTCTCTGTGTGTGTGTCTCTCTCTCTCTCTCTCTCTCTCTCTCTCTGTGTCTCTGTCTCTCTCTCTCTCCCTGTCTCTCTGTCTCTGTCTCTCTCCCTGTCTCTCTCTCTCTAGGTCAGTACGTTCAGGCGTTCAGGGCTAAGCCAGATGAACCTCTGTACAGTCTGTGTGTTGGCCTCACCTTCTTCCACATGGCGTCTCAGAAGTTTGTGGTTAAACGCCACCCGCTGATACTGCAGGTCAGAATCCTATTGTGTCCCATAGAAGTGTGTAGAACCTATAGGATGTATGTGTTCATGTGGTGTGGTTGTGCTGTAAAACCTGTTATAAAGTCATACAGTCACCCCTTTTGTAAGCCTGTAACCCTCGGTCTGTGTGTGTAGACCCTATATCTGTGTGTGTGTGTGTGTGTGTGTTTAGACCCTGTGTGTGTGTGTGTGTGTTTAGACCCTGTGTGTCGTGTGTGTGTGTGTGTGTAGACCCTGTGTGTCGTGTGTGTGTGTGTGTGTGGACCCTGTGTGTGTGTGTGTGTGTGTTTAGACCCTGTGTGTCATGTGTGTGTAGACCCTGTGTGTCATGTGTGTGTAGACCCTGTGTGTCATGTGTGTGTAGACCCTGTGTGTCGTGTGTGTAGACCCTGTGTGTGTGTAGACCCTGTGTGTGTGTAGACCCTGTGTGTGTATGTGTGTGTAGACCCTGTGTGTGTGTAGACCCTGTATGTGTGTGTAGACCCTGTATGTGTGTGTAGACCCTGTATGTGTGTGTAGACCCTATGTGTTGTGTGTGTAGACCCTGTGTGTGTGTAGACCCTATGTGTCGTGTGTGTAGACCCTATGTGTCGTGTGTGTAGACCCTGTGTGTCATGTGTGTGTAGACCCTGTGTGTCGTGTGTGTGTAGACCCTGTGTGTCGTGTGTGTGTAGACCCTGTGTGTGTGTAGACCCTGTGTGTGTATGTGTGTGTAGACCCTGTGTGTGTGTAGACCCTGTATGTGTGTGTAGACCCTGTATGTGTGTGTAGACCCTATGTGTTGTGTGTGTAGACCCTGTGTGTGTGTAGACCCTATGTGTCGTGTGTGTAGACCCTGTGTGTGTGTAGACCCTGTGTGTCGTGTGTGTAGACCCTGTGTGTGTAGACCCTATGTGTGTATGTGTGTGTAGACCCTGTGTGTGTGTAGACCCTGTGTGTCGTGTGTGTAGACCCTGTGTGTGTATGTGTGTGTAGACCCTATGTGTATGTGTTTTGTGTCATAACGTGTGTGTCTGTGTGTTGTGGCAGGGCTTCTCGTTCCTGTGGCGTTACGTGGAGCAGCGTGGGCCCTGCCAGGAAAGCATGTACAACCTGGGACGGGCCCTGCAGCAGATGGGCCTGGCACACCTCGCCATTCACTATTACCACAAGGCTCTCAGCTTCCCTCCTCTTACACTAGAGGTATATACTACAGGCACACCTCACCATTCACTATTACCACAAGGCTCTCAGTTTCCCTCCTCTTACACTAGAGGTATATACTACAGGCACACCTCCCATTCACTATTACCACAAGGCTCTCAGCTTCCCTCCTCTTACACTAGAGGTATATACTACAGGCACACCTCCCATTCACTATTACCACAAGGCTCTCAGCTTCCCTCCTCTTACACTAGAGGTATATACTACAGGCACACCTCCCATTCACTATTACCACAAGGCTCTCAGCTTCCCTCCTCTTACACTAGAGGTATATACTACAGGCACACCTCCCATTCACTATTACCACAAGGCTCTCAGCTTCCCTCCTCTTACACTAGAGGTATATACTACAGGCACACCTCCCATTCACTATTACCACAAGGCTCTCAGCTTCCCTCCTCTTACACTAGAGGTATATACTACAGGCACACCTCCCATTCACTATTACCACAAGGCTCTCAGCTTCCCTCCTCTTACACTAGAGGTATATACTACAGACACACCTCGCCATTCACTATTACCACAAGGCTCTCAGTTTCCCTCCTCTTACACTAGAGGTATATACTACAGACACACCTCTCCATTCACTATTACCACAAGGCTCTCAGTTTCCCTCCTCTTACACTAGAGGTGCAGTTGAAGTCAGAAGTTTACATACACTTAGGTTGGAGTCATTAAAACTTGTTTTTTAACCACTCCACAAATTTCTTGTTAACAAACTATAGTTTTGGCAAGTCGGTTAGGACATCTACTTTGTGCACGACAAGTCATTTTTCCAACAATTGTTTTCAGACAGATTATTTCAATTATAATTCACTGTATCACAATTCCAGTGGGTCAGAAGTTTACATCCACTAAGTTGACTGTGCCTTTAAACAGCTTGGAAAAATCCACAAAATGGTGTCATGGCTTTAGAAGCTTCTGATAGGCTAACTGACATCATTTGAGTCAATTGGAGGTGTATCTGTGGATGTATTTCAAGGCCTACCTTCAAACTCAGTGTCTCTTTGCTTGACATCATGGGAAAATCTGAAGAAATCAGCCAAGACCTCAGAAAAAAAATGGTAGACCTCCACAAGTCTGGTTCATCCTTGGGAGCAATTTCCAAAAGCCAGAAGGTACCTCGTTCATCTGTACAAACAATAGTACACAAGTATAAACACATGGGACCACGCAGCCGTCATACCGCTCAGGAAAGAGACGCGTTCTGTCTCCTAGAGATGAACGTACTTTGGTGCGAAAAGTGAAAATCAATCCCAGAACAACAGCAAAGGACCTTGTGAAGATGCTGGAGGAAACGGGTACAAAAGTATCTATATCCACAGTAAACGAGTCCTATATCGACATAACCTGAAAGGCCGCTCAGCAAGGAAGAAGCCACTGCTCCAAAACCGCCATAAAAAAGCCAGACTACGGTTTGCAACTGCACATGGGGACAAAGATCATACTTTTTGGAGAAATTTACCTCTGGTCTGATGAAACAAAAATAGAACTGTTTGGCCACAATGACCATCGTTATGTTTGGAGGAAAAAGGGGGACGCTTGCAAGCTGAAGAACCTCATCCCAACTGTGAAGCAAAGGGGTGGCAGCATCATGTTGTGGGGGTGCTTTGCTGCAGGAGGGACTGGTGCACTTCACAAAATAGATGGCATCATGAGGGAGGAAAATTATGTGGATAAATTGAAGCAACATCTCAAGACATCAGTCAGGAAGTTAAAGCTTGGTCGCAAATGGGTCTTCCAAATGGACAATGACCCCAAGCATACTTCCAAAGTTTTGGCAAAATGGCTTAAGGACAACAAAGTCAAGGTATTGGAGTGACCAACACAAAGCCCTGACCTCAATCCTATAGAAAATGTGTGGGCAGAACTGAAAAAGCATGTGCGAGCAAGGAGGCCTACAAACCTGATTCAGTTACACCAGCTCTGTCAGGATGAATGGTCCAAAATTCACCCAGTTTATTGTGAGAAGCTTGTGGAAGGCTACCTGAAACGTTTGACCCAAGTTAAACAATTTAAAGGCAATGCTACCAAATACTAATTGAGTGTTTGTAAACTTCAGACCCACTGTGAATGTGATGAAAGAAATAAAAGCTGAAATAACTCCTTCTCTCTTACTATTATTCTGATATTTCACATTCTTAAAATAAAGTGGTGATCCTAACTGACCTAAGACGGGGAATTTTTACTACGAATAAATGTCAGGAATTGGGAAACTGAGTTTAAATGTATTTGGCTAAAGTGTATGTAAACTTCCGACTCCAACTGTATATACTACAGACACACCTCTCCAGTCACTATTACCACAAGGCTCTCAGCTTCCCTCCTCTAACACTACAGGTATATACTACAGGCACACCTCATCTCTTCCTCATCTCTCTCCTACAGGGTATTGAGGCTGACCAGGTAGACCTGCGTAGAGAGATAGCCTTCAACCTGTCAATCATCTACCAGGCCAGTGGAAACACTGAGATGGTACGGCACCTCATCAACACATACTGCACGGTGTAACGGCCTATCATGTCCTCCTATACTGCACGTGTAACGGGCTGTCAGTTCCTCCTATACTGCACGGTGTAACGGCCTATCAGGTCCTCCTATACTGCACTGTGTAACGGCCTATCAGGTCCTCCTATACTGCACGTGTAACGGGCTGTCAGTTCCTCCTATACTGCACGGTGTAACGGCCTATCAGGTCCTCCTGTACTGCACGGTGTAACGGCCTATCAGGTCCTCCTATACTGCACGGTGTAACGGCCTATCAGGTCCTCCTATACTGCACGGTATAATGACCTATCAGGTCCTCTTATACTGAACTGTATAGTGACCTATCAGGTCCTCTATACTGCATGGTATAACAGCCTATCAGGTCCTCCTGTACTGCACGGTGTAACGGCCTATCAGGTCCTCCTATACTGCACGGTGTAACGGCCTATCAGGTCCTCCTATACTGCACGGTATAATGACCTATCAGGTCCTCTTATACTGAACTGTATAGTGACCTATCAGGTCCTCTATACTGCACGGTGTAACGGCCTATCAGGTCCTCCTATACTGCACGGTATAATGACCTATCAGGTCCTCTTATACTGAACTGTATAGTGACCTATCAGGTCCTCTTATACTGAACTGTATAGTGACCTATCAGGTCCTCAATACTGAACTGTATAGTGACCTATCAGGTCCTCAATACTGCATGGTATAACAGCCTATCAGGTCCTCAATACTGAACTGTGTAATGACCTATCAGGTCCTCAATACTGAACTGTATAGTGACCTATCAGGTCCTCTTATACTGAACTGTATAGTGACCTATCAGGTCCTCAATACTGAACTGTATAGTGACCTATCAGGTCCTCTTATACTGAACTGTGTAATGACCTATCAGGTCCTCAATACTGAACTGTATAGTGACCTATCAGGTCCTCTATACTGCATGTTATAACAGCCTATCAGGTCCTCAATACTGAACTGTATAGTGACCTATCAGGTCCTCAATACTGAACTGTATAGTGACCTATCAGGTCCTCTATACTGCATGTTATAACAGCCTATCAGGTCCTCAACACTGAACTGTGTAATGACCTATCAGGTCCTCAATACTGAACTGTATAGTGACCTATCAGGTCCTCTTATACTGAACTGTATAGTGACCTATCAGGTCCTCAATACTGAACTGTATAGTGACCTATCAGGTCCTCTATACTGCATGTTATAACAGCCTATCAGGTCCTCAACACTGAACTGTATAGTGACCTATCAGGTCCTCTATACTGCATGGTATAACAGCCTATCAGGTCCTATGTGATGTGTATTATGAGACATATAATTGATGGTATAAGATAGTGTTTCCCCAAACATTTTTTTCAGCAGCGGTGACAAAGTTAGTGTAGTGGGTGTGGCCAATGGCACGGTCTCCGACCGAAAATGAGCAGAGACATTTTGGTGTTTTAAAGCAAATTTTCTGCAATTCTACACATTTTGTCATGGTGCTAAGAGAAAAATGCTCACTTTAAAAACAAATGTCCTGCAATTCTACACATTTTGCCATGGCTTATGCTGTGGCTTCTGCTGTGTTCTTATGCTATCTGAATGACTCAAACATTATAACAGAATCAATGGGGGCCCCGTGACATGATATTTTAGGGGAACTTTTTATTCTCCCTGACTAGTTTTTATTTTGGTGATTCTTTTTTTTGTTCTCAAAGATACTCTTAATAAAAAATCTGTCACTCCATGAGCTTTTCTACATAGAAAAAATATATATGTTTTTTGGGGAGAGTGGCAGCAAGTCATATTTTTGGGAGTGGCAGCAAGGATGTGGTGCGCCGCCACTGCTAAATTAGTATAGGGGAAACACTGTGATGTCCTGACCAATACCATAGGAATACTATTACACTGTATCATGTATAGGAAGTCATATTTACCATAGGAATACTATTACACTGTATAGGAAGTCATATTTACCACAGGGAATACTAGATGTATCCAGGGGTCACATTTAAAATCACCCCAGTCACTTACTCCCTGTTCCACAGCCTTGCTAAAAAACTGTCTAAAGATGTAAAAAGGTAAACATGTTTTGTATATATTGTTGTCAACAACATCTTATGTTAACTCTAACTTGTGTACATAGATTTTGTAGAAAATTGTATTTGAATACACTGAAATAAAATAAAAAATCTGTTTATTAACCATTTGTGGTGCTTTTTTAAACCTGACCCAGAAGCCTGATGTTGTTGGAAAAACATCCGACTGGCTCCTTTGTTATGCTACAGGGATTATAAAAGTGAGATTGACCAAATCCCTCCGTCCATCTGCTAACATCTTGTCGCTGCCTCCTCATAGTGCTAGTGATCCATCTAGCCTACTTTCATCCACTATGCTCGTATACTGACTGATGCCACTGGTCCAAACAACGTTATGCCGCGCCAGCTAGCGCACGGTTTACCAGATATAGCCTTTTAGAAAGTTCTTCAACGAGATTCAAGGGTTGACTTTTGGAAAAGTGTTGAGTTAAAATCTCGATATGCTGGCACCGTTCCGACCTGTCACCAAGGAGAGATGCTACAAAAATAGGAACGTATTCACTGTTGCTGCCACAGGAGCGGAAACAGTGCAGCGGATATGGGGTCTTCTAAATAATTAAGAAAAGAGGAGCGCTTTCTTTACTGCAGACTGGCACGTCAAGTAACGGTTCGGTAGAAACTAACGGAGTTTATCCACCAATGCTATGAAATCTAACAGATGACATCGCAACCTCGGATCGAGAACCAGATTTTACGGCTGACATTTGACAGACTGCAAGGGGAGCGGAAGGGAGCGACAGTACCGCCGCGAAAGAGTGCTGGAACACGGCTGGGAGTCCACAGACCTTCGGTGGGGCACGGCCCATGCGGATCTGTCGTCCATGATCAGACGTCGGGAAATAAACATGTAGCTAGCTACTGCTACTTGGTTATAGTACATACAATTCACCGTAAATAAGAACACGGGAAAGCGGGCTTGACGTGTCGATTGCCGTACGGTGTTCAACGTTATTTTGACGGTAAGTGAGGTGTGCTTACATAATGGGTACTGGGTTTTCGCTGGGATTTGCTGTTATTGTTTTCATCCCGGGAAGTCGCGAGTTGGGCTGACACGGAAAGTGATGCTACTTGTGACAGGTTGACAGCGAACACGTTTGGGTATGCAGGCTACAGTGGGCGATAATACACTTCACATATGTGGGATATTTATATTTCTCAAGAAATGAGTTCAACCCCATAATAACAACAATGTAATCGTTTAATGGGGTTTAAATGATCTCAGTATAGGCCTGTGGTCTAGTAGTGTAAAACTGCTGGTGCCTGTGACGGTTTGTGTCAGGTATTTAGTGACTAGTGTAATGCCATGTTGATATATGACAATGCATCATATATAGCCTACTTGGCAGCGGCCCACCAACTAGTTGTTGTGACAGCCTATAATAGGTTTCTGAGGGAACATGTTAGTCAGAAATAAATCCCTTATTTCTCTATGTATAAGTATGGACAGATAGAAAACGGTTGCAATATGGTGTTTCATGAGTGATGGTGAGGCCATAACCAGACTGACCACTGCTCAGAACCAGTCTGGTTTCTTTGTCTAACTCAATAACAGCAGGGCCTGGGATTCATCTCAGTATATTTCCTCATCTCTAATTGGTTCAATAAGTCCTTAACTCACAGACACCACAGGAATAGAGTAAAACATTAACTACTTCTGTGCAACATCTGGCTGTGTGTGCGTGTGTGTGTGTGCGTGCGTGTGTGCGTGCGTGCGTGTGTGTGTGTGTGTGTGTGTGTGTGTGTGTGTGTGTGTGCGCGAGCGAGGCAGTTTATTGAGATCATAGAGAAACACACAGGACAGTGGGGCTGGCCAGGGGAGTCACGGACCTAAAATGTTTTGAAGTGGACACTCATGGCCAAACTATGTGAATGTATTTTCTGTTATAAACTAATGGTAGGCTCTGTCTTGTATAGGCCTAGTCATGTCCTTCATAGGGTTAGAACTGGACATTTCACTGGACATTATGTACATGAGACCTTACAGGGGCTGACTGGGAGTCCAGAAATAACTGGTGGTGTGTGATGGAGAACAATATGTAGCCTAGGCAACACACACACACATACACACACTGCAGCTAGCTTCCTGTTCACAGCCCAGAGCTCAGAGCCCTGCCCATAACATTCCATCCTGTGCCACTGGCCGGGAACTTCCGAACTCTACGGCCAAACGGCACCCTATTTCCAATGTAGTGCACTACTTTTGACCAGCGCCCATAAGGCTCTGGTCAAAAGTAGTGCACTATATAGGGAATAGGGTGCCATTTAGGTTGCATGCTATCTGTGTTGTTGTTGACCAACTGAATAGAATACCAGTCATTCCGTTCCACACTGGCTGTTCACTTTGCCTCTTACATTCACTGTCCCTAAACACAGTGACTCCATGGATCACCCTGTAGCTCTGTTAAATACACCTTATCTGTAGCTCTGTTAACACACCTTCCCTGTAACTCTGTTAATACACCTGATCTGTAACTCTGTTAATACACCTTATATGTAGCTCTGTTGACACACCGTACCTGTAACTCTGTTAATACACCTGACCTGTAGCTCTGTTAATACACCTTACCTGTAGCTCTGTTAATACACCTGACCTGTAACTCTGTTAATACACCTGACCTGTAGCTCTGTTAATACACCTGACCTGTAGCTCTGTTAATAAACCTTACCTGTAGCTCTGTTAATACACCTGACCTGTAACTCTGTTAACACACCTTACCTGTAACTCTGTTAATACACCTGACCTGTAGCTCTGTTAATACACCTGACCTGTAGCTCTGTTAATACACCTGACCTGTAGCTCTGTTAATACACCTGACCTGTAGCTCTGTTAATACACCTGACCTGTAGCTCTGTTAATACACCTGACCTGTAGCTCTGTTAATACACCTGACCTGTAGCTCTTTTAATACACCGTACCTGTAACTCTGTTAACACACCTTACCTGTAACTCTGTTAATACACCTGACCTGTAGCTCTGTTAATACACCTGACCTGTAACTTTGTTAACACGCCTTACCTCTAGCTCTGTTAATACACCTTACCTGTAGCTCTGTTAACACACCTTACCTGTAACTCTGTTAACACACCTTACTTCTAGCTCTGTTAATACACCTGACCTGTAGCTCTGTTAATACACCTGACCTGTAGCTCTGTTAATAAACCTTACCTGTAGCTCTGTTAACACACCGTACCTGTAACTCTGTTAATACACCTGACCTGTAACTCTGTTAATACACCGTACCTGTAACTCTGTTAACACACCTTACCTCTAGCTCTGTTAATACACCTTACCTGTAGCTCTGTTAACACACCTTACCTGTAACTCTGTTAACACACCTTACTTCTAGCTCTGTTAATACACCTGACCTGTAGCTCTGTTAACACACCTTATCTGTAGCTCTGTTAACACACCTTACCTGTAACTCTGTTAACACACCTTACCTCTAGCTCTGTTAATACACCTGAACCGCTACCCACCACCCATGTGACTGGGGTCTACTGCCTGGCTGCCTCTGCTTTTCTCTTGGACTTATGACCTCATTTCCTGTAAGCGGAGAGAATATAGGAGGGTTGTTTTTAGTACTTTAGTCAACAATATTGTCACATAACGCCAGTGTATTTTGGGAATGGTACCTGTCTGTGGTTGAATCCAAAACCAGAGGGTGGACAGGAGAGGAGAGGGAGAATCTTATGGTACCTAACCTAACATTACTACACTATAACCTAAACTGTTCTAGACACCTGTCACTTCATACACACACAAACACACCCATATGGCATCGCTCTCTCTACCATCCTATTTCTGCCTCATGTGGGAACAGTTTTGTAGGCTACATCTCAATACCACCTCCGGTGTTTCAGCCCTTTAAGAGCTCTGCTCTCTGTACAGTGCTACCTCGCCCTCTTTCACTCTCTCCCTCTTTCACTTATTCTCTCCACCTCTCTCTCTCTCTCTCGCTGCCTACTCCCTCCTCTCTCCGTCTCTCTACCCCATTTCCCTCTCTCCTCTTCCTCCCATACTACCTTCATCCCTCCCTCCTTTCTCAGTGTAATCTCCTGACAGGGTGATTAGGGAATGTAAACCCTGTATGCCTGAAGCTTGAAGCTGATTGGATGATGGTTGGCTGTGTCTAGTCTCTCTCTCTCTCTCTCTCTCCCTCTCTCCCGCTCTCCCGCTCTTCCTCTAGGATCTAGGCTCTAGACAGGCTCTCGGCCCTGGATCACTCTCTCTCTCTGAGCCTGGTCCAATCCTGATCCCTCCTCCTTTTAATTGAGATTCACTAGTCTACCCTGTATGAGCATCACCACCGTTACAGGACAGGACAGGACAGGGCAGGACAGGATAAGGCAGGACAGAACAGGTCACGGAAACCCACATACCTCCATACCTGTCTCTGTGCCAAGTCTGACAACCTGATCTCAGTTGCCTGAAGGCAGTAGTCTGACAACCTGATCTCAGTACCCTGAAGGCAGTAAGTAGCCTGACAACCTGATCTCAGTACCCCGAAGGCAGTAGTCTGACAACCTGAAGGCAGTAGTCTGACAATCTGATCTCAGTACCCCGAAGGCAGTAGTCTGACAACCTGATCTCAGTACCCTGAAGGCAGTAGTCTGACAACCTGAAGGCAGTAGTCTGACAACCTGATCTCAGTACCCTGAAGGCAGTAGTCTGACAACCTGATCTCAGTACCCTGAAGGCAGTAGTCTGACAACCTGAAGGCAGTAGTCTGACAACCTGATCTCAGTACCCTGAAGGCAGTAGTCTGACAACCTGATCTCAGTACCCTGAAGGCAGTAGTCTGACAACCTGAAGGCAGTAGCCTGACAACCTGATCTCAGTACCCTGAAGGCAGTAGTCTGACAACCTGATCTCAGTACCCTGAAGGCAGTAAGTAGCCTGACAACCTGATCTCAGTACCCTGAAGGCAGTAGTCTGACAACCTGATCTCAGTACCCTGAAGGCAGTAGTCTAAAAACCTGATCTCAGTACCCTGAAGGCAGTAGTCTGACAACCTGATCTCAGTACCCCGAAGGCAGTAGTCTGACAACCTGATCTCAGTACCCTGAAGGCAGTAGTCTGACAACCTGATCTCAGTACCCTGAAGGCAGTAGTCTGACAACCTGATCTCAGTACCCTGAAGGCAGTAGTCTGACAACCTGATCTCAGTACCCTGAAGGCAGTAGTCTGACAACCTGATCTCAGTACCCTGAAGGCAGTAGTCTGACAACCTGATCTCAGTACCCTGAAGGCAGTAAGTAGCCTGACAACCTGATCTCAGTACCCTGAAGGCAGTAAGTAGCCTGACAACCTGATCTCAGTACCCCGAAGGCAGTAGTCTGACAACCTGAAGGCAGTAGTCTGACAATCTGATCTCAGTACCCCGAAGGCAGTAGTCTGACAACCTGATCTCAGTACCCTGAAGGCAGTAGTCTGACAACCTGAAGGCAGTAGTCTGACAACCTGAAGGCAGTAGTCTGACAACCTGATCTCAGTACCCTGAAGGCAGTAGTCTGACAACCTGATCTCAGTACCCTGAAGGCAGTAAGTAGCCTGACAACCTGATCTCAGTACCCCGAAGGCAGTAGTCTGACAACCTGATCTCAGTACCCTGAAGGCAGTAGTCTGACAACCTGAAGGCAGTAGTCTGACAACCTGATCTCAGTACCCCGAAGGCAGTAGTCTGACAACCTGATCTCAGTACCCCGAAGGCAGTAGTCTGACAACCTGATCTCAGTACCCTGAAGGCAGTAGTCTGACAACCTGAAGGCAGTAGTCTGACAATCTGATCTCAGTACCCTGAAGGCAGTAGCCTGACAACCTGATCTCAGTACCCCGAAGGCAGTAGTCTGACAACCTGATCTCAGTACCCTGAAGGCAGTAGTCTGACAACCTGAAGGCAGTAGTCTGACAACCTGATCTCAGTACCCTGAAGGCAGTAGTCTGACAACCTGATCTCAGTACCCTGAAGGCAGTAGTCTGACAACCTGATCTCAGTACCCTGAAGGCAGTAGTCTGACAACCTGATCTCAGTACCCTGAAGGCAGTAGTCTGACAACCTGATCTCAGTACCCTGAAGGCAGTAGTCTGACAACCTGATCTCAGTACCCTGAAGGCAGTAGTCTGACAACCTGATCTCAGTACCCTGAAGGCAGTAGTCTGACAACCTGATCTCAGTACCCTGAAGGCAGTAGTCTGACAACCTGATCTCAGTACCCTGAAGGCAGTAGTCTGACAACCTGATCTCAGTACCCTGAAGGCAGTAGTCTGACAACCTGAAGGCAGTAGTCTGACAATCTGATCTCAGTACCCTGAAGGCAGTAGTCTGACAACCTGATCTCAGTTCCCTGAAGGCAGTAGTCTGACAACCTGAAGGCAGTAGTCTGACAACCTGAAGGCAGTAGTCTGACAACCTGAAGGCAGTAGTCTGACAACCTGAAGGCAGTAGTCTGACAACCTGAAGGCAGTAGTCTGAAGGCAGTAGGTGTGGCTGGTAGTATAGAGTTACAGTGATATGGCACCTTTATTTTACAACACATAAATGACCAGGTTGTTAATAAGAAATAACCTGGTAACATGCTTACATTGTAACATAGTAATAACCTGGACTACTACTTGCTTGTTAAGTAACCTTGTCCGAGCCAGAACTTCCCTTCTCTGTTTCTTATAGCAGCTACAAACCAACAGTACCAGTGGAACAACAACATACCGGACAGGAATAGATTGACTCAGGTATTTAGTTTACACATTCCATCAGTGAGCCAAGTTATCTCCTATCTGAATGTTCAAACATTTCACATAGTAATTTATACATCTGTGATGACGTTTTAAGAAAGAGCATGTGACTGTGTGTTGGAAGTCTGAACTGTGTGTGTGTGGTTTTTTGCATGTGTGTCTATCTGTGTGTGTGTATACTTGTGTTTTTTAGTATGTGTGCCTATTTTTGTGTGTGTGTGTGCGTGCGTGCGTGCGTGCGTGCGTGTGATCACTGCGTACACAGGAAGGGGTCAAGGAAAGGTCTATGTAGGTGTTTTCCTCTCTGGACTAGACAGGACGTGTCAGTAGTGAAGCTGACATTGAGCTCCATGTTCTGGGCTGTTTTAGGAGGGCTGAGTGGTTCATGTCAGGAGAAGAAGTCCACGCTCATGTGTGGTGTGGGTGTGTGTGTTTTCTGCTGTGGTATAAATAGCAGTAACAGTTACAGTTATTTATAACCAGGACAGTAACACTAACTGTTGTGTTGGTCATGTGTGTTATAACCAGGACAGTAACACTAACTGTTGTGTTGGTCATGGGTGTTATAACCAGGGCAGTAACACTAACTGTTGTGTTGGTCATGTGTGTTATAACCAGGACAGTAACACTAACTGTTGTGTTGGTCATGTGTGTTATAACCAGGACAGTAACACTAACTGTTGTGTTGGTCATGTGTGTTATAACCAGGACAGTAACACTAACTGTTGTGTTGGTCATGTGTGTTATAACCAGGACAGTAACACTAACTGTTGTGTTGGTCATGTGTGTTATAACCAGGACAGTAACACTAACTGTTGTGTTGGTCATGTGTGTTATAACCAGGACAGTAACACTAACTGTTGTGTTGGTCATGTGTGTTATAACCAGGACAGTAACACTAACTGTTGTGTTGGTCATGTGTGTTATAACCAGGACAGTAACACTAACTGTTGTGTTGGTCATGTGTGTTATAACCAGGACAGTAACACTAACTGTTGTGTTGGTCATGTGTGTTATAACCAGGACAGTAACACTAACTGTTGTGTTGGTCATGTGTGTTATAACCAGGACAGTAACACTAACTGTTGTGTTGGTCATGTGTGTTATAACCAGGACAGTAACACTAACTGTTGTGTTGGTCATGTGTGTTATAACCAGGACAGTAACACTAACTGTTGTGTTGGTCATGTGTGTTATAACCAGGACAGTAACACTAACTGTTGTGTTGGTCATGTGTGTTATAACCAGGACAGTAACACTAACTGTTGTGTTGGTCATGTGTGTTATAACCAGGACAGTAACACTAACTGTTGTGTTGGTCATGTGTGTTATAACCAGGACAGTAACACTAACTGTTGTGTTGGTCATGTGTGTTATAACCAGGACAGTAACACTAACTGTTGTGTTGGTCATGTGTGTTATAACCAGGACAGTAACACTAACTGTTGTGTTGGTCATGTGTGTTATAACCAGGACAGTAACACTAACTGTTGTGTTGGTCATGTGTGTTATAACCAGGACAGTAACACTAACTGTTGTGTTGGTCATGTGTGTTATAACCAGGACAGTAACACTAACTGTTGTGTTGGTCATGTGTGTTATAACCAGGACAGTAACACTAACTGTTGTGTTGGTCATGTGTGTTATAACCAGGACAGTAACACTAACTGTTGTGTTGGTCATGTGTGTTATAACCAGGACAGTAACACTAACTGTTGTGTTGGTCATGTGTGTTATAACCAGGACAGTAACACTAACTGTTGTGTTGGTCATGTGTGTTATAACCAGGACAGTAACACTAACTGTTGTGTTGGTCATGTGTGTTATAACCAGGACAGTAACACTAACTGTTGTGTTGGTCATGTGTGTTATAACCAGGACAGTAACACTAACTGTTGTGTTGGTCATGGGTGTTATAACCAGGACAGTAACACTAACTGTTGTGTTGGTCATGTGTGTTATAACCAGGACAGTAACACTAACTGTTGTGTTGGTCATGTGTGTTATAACCAGGACAGTAACACTAACTGTTGTGTTGGTCATGTGTGTTATAACCAGGGCAGTAACACTAACTGTTGTGTTGGTCATGTGTGTTATAACCAGGGCAGTAACACTAACTGTTGTGTTGGTCATGTGTGTTATAACCAGAGCAGTAACACTAACTGTTGTGTTGGTCATGTGTGTTATAACCAGGACAGTAACACTAACTGTTGTGTTGGTCATGTGTGTTATAACCAGGACAGTAACACTAACTGTTGTGTTGGTCATGTGTGTTATAACCAGGACAGTAACACTAACTGTTGTGTTGGTCATGGGTGTTATAACCAGGACAGTAACACTAACTGTTGTGTTGGTCATGTGTGTTATAACCAGGACAGTAACACTAACTGTTGTGTTGGTCATGTGTGTTATAACCAGAGCAGTAACACTAACTGTTGTGTTGGTCATGTGTGTTATAACCAGGACAGTAACACTAACTGTTGTGTTGGTCATGTGTGTTATAACCAGGACAGTAACACTAACTGTTGTGTTGGTCATGTGTGTTATAACCAGGACAGTAACACTAACTGTTGTGTTGGTCATGTGTGTTATAACCAGGACAGTAACACTAACTGTTGTGTTGGTCATGTGTGTTATAACCAGGACAGTAACACTAACTGTTGTGTTGGTCATGGGTGTTATAACCAGGACAGTAACACTAACTGTTGTGTTGGTCATGTGTGTTATAACCAGGACAGTAACACTAACTGTTGTGTTGGTCATGTGTGTTATAACCAGGACAGTAACACTAACTGTTGTGTTGGTCATGTGTGTTATAACCAGGACAGTAACACTAACTGTTGTGTTGGTCATGTTTGTTCCCCTTCCTTCAGCTCTGGCAGTGTCTCTCTCACCTCTGAGGGAGAGATATAGATATATATATATATAGAGAGAGAGTAATGTCTTGGGACAAGACCTGCTGGGTCAAATACATACTTCAGGCCCCAGAATCCCTCCCTCTGATGGTGTGTAAACTACAACAGGATATTGAATGGTGTGTAGACTGCAACAGGATATTGAATGGTGTGTAGACTACAACAGGATATTGAATGGTGTGTAGACTACAACAGGATATTGGATGGTGTGTAGACTACAACAGGATATTGGATGGTGTGTAAACTACAACAGGATATTGGATGGTGTGTAGACTACAACAGGATATTGAATGGTGTGTAGACTACAACAGGATATTGAATGGTGTGTAGACTGCAACAGGATATTGAATGGTGTGTAGACTACAACAGGATATTGGATGGTGTGTAGACTACAACAGGATATTGAATGGTGTGTAGACTACAACAGGATATTGAATGGTGTGTAGACTACAACAGGATATTGAATGGTGTGTAGACTACAACAGGATATTGGATGGTGTGTAGACTACAACAGGATATTGAATGGTGTGTAGACTACAACAGGATATTGGATGGTGTGTAGACTACAACAGGATATTGAATGGTGTGTAGACTGCAACAGGATATTGAATGGTGTGTAGACTGCAACAGGATATTGAATGGTGTGTAGACTACAACAGGATATTGAATGGTGTGTAGACTACAACAGGATATTGGATGGTGTGTAGACTGCAACAGGATATTGAATGGTGTGTAGACTACAACAGGATATTGGATGGTGTGTAGACTACAACAGGATATTGAATGGTGTGTAGACTGCAACAGGATATTGAATGGTGTGTAGACTGCAACAGGATATTGGATGGTGTGTAGACTACAACAGGATATTGAATGGTGTGTAGACTACAACAGGATATTGGATGGTGTGTAGACTACAACAGGATATTGGATGGTGTGTAGACTACAACAGGATATTGGATGGTGTATAGACTACAACAGGATATTGGATGGTGTGTAGACTACAACAGGATATTGGATGGTGTGTAGACTACAACAGGATATTGAATGGTGTGTAGACTACAACATGATATTGGATGGTGTGTAGACTACAACAGGATATTGAATGGTGTGTAGACTACAACATGATATTGGATGGTGTGTAGACTACAACATGATATTGGATGGTGTGTAGACTACAACAGGATATTGGATGGTGTGTAGACTACAACAGGATATTGAATGGTGTGTAGACTACAACAGGATATTGAATGGTGTGTAGACTACAACAGGATATTGAATGGTGTGTAGACTACAACAGGATATTGGATGGTGTGTAGACTGCAACAGGATATTGAATGGTGTGTAGACTACAACAGGATATTGGATGGTGTGTAGACTACAACAGGATATTGAATGGTGTGTAGACTGCAACAGGATATTGAATGGTGTGTAGACTGCAACAGGATATTGGATGGTGTGTAGACTACAACAGGATATTGAATGGTGTGTAGACTACAACAGGATATTGGATGGTGTGTAGACTACAACAGGATATTGGATGGTGTGTAGACTACAACAGGATATTGGATGGTGTATAGACTACAACAGGATATTGGATGGTGTGTAGACTACAACAGGATATTGGATGGTGTGTAGACTACAACAGGATATTGAATGGTGTGTAGACTACAACATGATATTGGATGGTGTGTAGACTACAACAGGATATTGAATGGTGTGTAGACTACAACATGATATTGGATGGTGTGTAGACTACAACATGATATTGGATGGTGTGTAGACTACAACAGGATATTGGATGGTGTGTAGACTACAACAGGATATTGAATGGTGTGTAGACTACAACATGATATTGGATTGGTGGATAGGTAGGTGAAGGTAGGGGAGATGGCTGAATCAGTTGTCTCTCTGCCCTGGCCGGCGTCTTCAGGAGGTAGATCCTCTCGTGTGTCTCTCTGCCCTGGCCGGCGTCTTCAGGAGGTAGATCCTCTCGTGTGTCTCTCTGCCCTGGCCGGCATCTTCAGGAGGTAGATCCTCTCGTGTGTCTCTCTGCCCTGGCCGGCATCTTCAGGAGGTAGATCCTCTCGTGTGTCTCTCTGCCCTGGCCGGCGTCTTCAGGAGGTAGATCCTCTCGTGTGTCTGTCTGCCCTGGCCGGCATCTTCAGGAGGTAGGTCCACTCGTGTGTCTCTCTGCCCTTGCCGGCGTCTTCAGGAAGTAGGTCCACTCGTGTGTCTCTCTGCCCTGGCCGGCGTCTTCAGGAGGTAGGTCCCCTCGTGTGTCTCTCTGCCCAGTAGGAGTGAGGGGTGTCAGATCATTAGCTAATGGGTCTCAGGTGTTCTGACAGACAGTAGCCAGCCCTGCACTGATACTGATAGAGGGTTGAGACGGCGCCACAGGACTCTACAACCAGGACAGAGCCAGAGGTTACGTGTTTGTGTGTCGACCCAGTCCAGTTACAAAGCCATCTCTTCAGAGCAGTTAGATTGATGTGGCCAGATTACAGTACATTTAATGCCACAGGTGAGTTTGTGTGTGTGTGTCTGTGTGTGTTTGTGTGTTTGTGTTTGTTTGGGTTTGTGTCTTTGTTTGTGTGTTTGTGTTTGTTTGGGTTTGTGTCTTTGTTTGTGTGTGTGTGTGTGTGTGTGTGTATATTTACCATCGCGACCACAGGGTTTTCCTCCTCCCTGATTTAACTGACTCTGGTTGAGGTTATCCACCTCCCTGATTTAACTGACTCTGGTTAGAGGTTATCCTCCTCCCTGATTGAACTGACTCTGGTTAGAGATTATCCTCCTCCCTGATTTAACTGACTCTGGTTAGAGGTTATCCTCCTCCCTGATTGAACTGACTCTGGTTAGAGATTATCCTCCTCCCTGATTTAACTGACTCTGGTTAGAGGTTATCCTCCTCCCTGATTGAACTGACTCTGGTTAGAGGTTATCCTCCTCCCTGATTGAACTGACTCTGGTTAGAGGTTATCCTCCTCCCTGATTGAACTGACTGGTTAGAGGTTATTCTCCTCCCTGATTTAACTGACTCTGGTTAGAGGTTATTCTCCTCCCTGATTTAACTGACTCTGGTTAGAGGTTATTCTCCTCCCTGATATAACTGACTCTGGTTAGAGGTTATTCTCCTCCCTGATTTAACTGACTCTGGTTAGAGGTTATCCGCCTCCCTGATTTAACTGACTCTGGTTCGAGGTTATCCTCCTCCTGTCATGTTTTTGATCATCATGTCTTGTCCCTGTGCTTCCCTCTGCTGGTCTTATTAGGTTCTTTCCCTCTTTCTATCCTTCTCTCTCCTCCTCCCTTTCTCCCTCTCCCGCTCTCTCTCTATCGTTCCGTTCCTGCTCCCAGCTGTTTCTCATTCTCCTAACGACCTCATTTACTCTTTCACACCTGTCCCCTATTTTTGCCCTCATTAGAGTTCCTATTTCTTCCTCTGTTTCCGCTTCAGTCCTTGTCGGATTCTTGTTTGATGTTTGCTGTTCAGTGTCCTTGTTCCGCCCTGTCGTGTTTTTGCCTTCATCAGATGCTGCATGTGAGCAGGNCATGTTTTTGATCATCATGTCTTGTCCCTGTGCTTCCCTCTGCTGGTCTTATTAGGTTCTTTCCCTCTTTCTATCCTTCTCTCTCCTCCTCCCTTTCTCCCTCTCCCGCTCTCTCTCTATCGTTCCGTTCCTGCTCCCAGCTGTTTCTCATTCTCCTAACGACCTCATTTACTCTTTCACACCTGTCCCCTATTTTTGCCCTCATTAGAGTTCCTATTTCTTCCTCTGTTTCCGCTTCAGTCCTTGTCGGATTCTTGTTTGATGTTTGCTGTTCAGTGTCCTTGTTCCGCCCTGTCGTGTTTTTGCCTTCATCAGATGCTGCATGTGAGCAGGTGTCTAGTGGTCGCGTCTCCAGTCGTTCATCTCTACTGACGAGAGGATTTCAGTTTTCCTGTTTTGTTTTTACCTTAGATATATCAGGAGTATCGTTTTTGTCTAAGACTGGAATAAAGACTCTGTTTCTATTACGTCGCTTTTGGGTCCTCCTTCATCAGCATAACAGAAGAATCCGACCAAGAATGGACCCAGCGACTACGGATTCTCGCAAGACTGCCATCGAGATCCAGGGAGAAATGCTCGGTAGACACGAGCAGGAATTGTCTGCTGCTCGTCATGCCGTTGAGACCCTGGCCGCTCATGTCTCCGATCTCTCAGGACAGTTTCAGAGTCTTCGTCTCGTGCCACCAGCTACTTCCTGGTCTTCCAAGTCTCCGGAACCTAGGGTTAATAACCCACCTTGTTACTCTGGGCAGCCCACTGAGTGTCGCTCCTTTCTCACCCAGTGTGATATTGTGTTGTCTCTCCAGCCCAACACATACTCAGGAGAGAGAGCTCGGATCGCTTACGTCATATCGCTCCTGACTGGTCGGGCTCGGGAGTGGGGCACAGCTATCTGGGAGGCAAGGGCTGAGTGTTCTAACGTTTATCAGAACTTTAAGGAGGAGATGATACGCGTTTTTGATCGTTCTGTTTTTGGGAAGGAGGCTTCCAGGGTCCTGGCTTCCCTATGTCAAGGTGATCGATCCATAACGGATTACTCTATAGAGTTTCGCACTCTTGCTGCATCCAGTGACTGGAACGAGCCGGCGTTGCTCGCTCGTTTTCTGGAGGGACTCCACGCTGAGGTTAAAGATGAGATTCTCTCCCGGGAGGTTCCTTCCAGCGTGGACTCTTTGATTGCACTCGCCATCCGCATAGAACGACGGGTAGATCTTCGTCACCGAGCTCGTGGAAGAGAGCTCGCGTTAACGGTGTTCCCCCTCTCCGCATCTCAACCATCTTCTCCCATCAGCTCAGAGACTGAGCCCATGCAGCTGGGAGGTATTCGCATCTCGACTAAGGAGAGGGAACGGAGAATCACCAACCGCCTTTGTCTCTATTGCGGTTCTGCTGGACATTTTGTCATATCATGTCCAGTAAAAGCCAGAGCTCATCAGTAAGCGGAGGGCTACTGGTGAGCGCTACTACTCAGGTCTCTCCATCAAGATCCTGTACTACCTTGTCGGTCCATCTACGCTGGACCGGTTCGGCTGCTTCCTGCAGTGCCTTGATAGACTCTGGGGCTGAGGGTTGTTTTATGGACGAAGCATGGGCTCGGAAACATGAGATTCCTCTCAGACAGTTAGGGAGGCCCACGCCCATGTTCGCCTTAGATGGTAGTTCTCTCCCCAGTATCAGATGTGAGACACTACCTTTAACCCTCACAGTATCTGGTAACCACAGTGAGACCATTTCCTTCTTGATTTTTCGTTCACCTTTTACACCTGTTGTTTTGGGTCATCCCTGGCTAGTATGTCATAATCCTTCTATTAATTGGTCTAGTAATTCTATCCTATCCTGGAATGTTTCTTGTCATGTGAAGTGTTTAATGTCTGCTATACCTCCTGTTTCTTGTGTCCCCTCTACTCAGGAGGAACCTGGTGATTTGACAGGAGTGCCGGAGGAATATCATGATCTACGCACGGTCTTCAGTCGGTCCAGAGCCAGCTCTCTTCCTCCTCACCGGTCGTATGATTGTTGTATTGATCTCCTTCCGGGGACCACTCCTCCTCGGGGTAGACTATTCTCTCTGTCGGCTCCCGAACGTAAGGCTCTCGAGGATTATCTGTCTGTTTCTCTCGACGCCGGTACTGTGGTGCCTTCTTCCTCTCCCGCCGGAGCGGGGTTTTTCTTTGTTAAGAAGAAGGACGGTACTCTGCGCCCCTGCGTGGATTATCGAGGGCTGAATGACATAACGGTTAAGAATCGTTATCCGCTTCCCCTTATGTCGTCAGCCTTCGAGATGCTGCAGGGAGCCAGGTTCTTTACTAAGTTGGACCTTCGTAACGCTTACCATCTCGTACGCATCAGAGAGGGGGACGAGTGGAAAACGGCGTTTAACACTCCGTTAGGGCATTTTGAATACCGGGTTCTGCCGTTCGGTCTCTCTAATGCTCCAGCTGTCTTTCAGGCATTAGTTAATGATGTACTGAGAGACATGCTGAACATCTTTGTTTTCGTTTACCTTGACGATATCCTGATTTTTTCACCGTCACTCGAGATTCATGTTCAGCACGTTCGACGTGTACTCCAGCGCCTTTTAGAGAATTGTCTCTACGTGAAGGCTGAGAAGTGCGCCTTTCATGTCTCCTCTGTCACTTTTCTCGGTTCTGTTATTTCCGCTGAAGGCATTCAGATGGATCCCGCTAAGGTCCAGGCTGTCAGCGATTGGCCTGTTCCTAAGTCACGTGTCGAGTTGCAGCGCTTTCTCGGTTTCGCTAATTTCTATCGGCGTTTCATTCGTAATTTCGGTCAAGTGGCTGCCCCTCTCACAGCTCTGACTTCTGTCAAGACTTGCTTTAAGTGGTCCGGTTCCGCCCAGGGAGCTTTTGATCTCCTCAAGAAGCGTTTTACATCCGCCCCTATCCTTGTTACTCCTGACGTCACTAAACAATTCATTGTCGAGGTTGACGCTTCAGAGGTGGGCGTGGGAGCCATTCTGTCCCAGCGCTTCCAGTCTGACGATAAGGTTCATCCTTGCGCTTACTTTTCTCATCGCCTGTCGCCATCGGAACGCAACTATGATGTGGGTAACCGCGAACTGCTCGCTATCCGCTTAGCCATAGGCGAATGGCGACAGTGGTTGGAGGGGGCGACCGTTCCTTTTGTCGTTTGGACTGACCATAAGAACCTTGAGTACATCCGTTCTGCCAAACGACTTAATGCACGTCAAGCTCGTTGGGCGTTGTTTTTCGCTCGTTTCGAGTTCGTGATTTCCTATCGCCCGGGAAATAAGAACACCAAGCCTGATGCCTTATCCCGTCTCTTTAATTCTTCTGTGGTTTCTACCGACCCCGAGGGGATTCTTCCTGAAGGGCGTGTTGTCGGGTTGACTGTCTGGGGAATTGAGAGACAGGTAAAGCAAGCACTCACTCACACTGCGTCGCCGCGCGCTTGTCCTAGTAACCTTCTGTTTGTTCCTGTCTCTACTCGTCTGGCTGTTCTTCAGTGGGCTCATTCTGCCAAGTTAGCTGGCCACCCCGGCGTTCGGGGTACGCTTGCTTCTATTCGCCAGCGGTTTTGGTGGCCTACTCAGGAGCGGGACACGCGCCGTTTCGTGGCTGCTTGTTCGGACTGCGCGCAGACTAAGTCAGGTAACTCTCCTCCTGCCGGTCGTCTCAGACCGCTTCCCATTCCTTCTCGACCATGGTCTCACATCGCCTTAGACTTTATTACCGGTCTGCCTTCGTCTGCGGGGAAGACTGTGATTCTTACGGTTATCGATAGGTTCTCTAAGGCGGCACATTTCATTCCCCTCGCTAAGCTTCCTTCCGCTAAGGAGACGGCACAAATCATCATTGAGAATGTGTTCAGAATTCATGGCCTCCCGTTAGACGCCGTTTCAGACAGAGGTCCGCAATTCACGTCACAGTTTTGGAGGGAGTTCTGTCGTTTGATTGGTGCTTCCGTCAGTCTCTCTTCCGGATTTCATCCCCAGTCTAACGGTCAAGCAGAAAGGGCCAATCAGTCGATTGGTCGCATTTTACGCAGCCTTTCGTTTCGAAACCCTGCGTCTTGGGCAGAACAGCTCCCCTGGGCTGAGTACGCTCACAACTCGCTTCCTTCGTCTGCTACCGGGCTATCTCCGTTTCAGAGTAGTCTTGGTTACCAGCCTCCTCTGTTCTCGTCCCAGCTCGCCGAGTCCAGCGTTCCCTCCGCTCAGGCTTTTGTCCAACGTTGTGAGCGCACTTGGAGGAGGGTCAGGTCTGCACTTTGCCGTTACAGGGCGCAGACTGTGAGAGCCGCCAATAAACGTAGGATTAAGAGTCCTAGGTATTGTCGCGGTCAGAGAGTGTGGCTTTCCACTCGTAACCTTCCCCTTACGACAGCTTCTCGCAAGTTGACTCCGCGGTTCATTGGTCCGTTCCGTGTCTCTCAGGTCGTCAATCCTGTCGCTGTGCGACTGCTTCTTCCGCGACATCTTCGTCGCGTCCACCCTGTCTTCCATGTCTCTTGTGTCAAGCCTTTTCTTCGCGCTCCCGTTCGTCTTCCCTCCCCCCCTCCCGTCCTTGTCGAGGGCGCACCTATTTACAAGGTACGGAAGATCATGGACATGCGTTCTCGGGGACGTGGTCACCAGTATTTAGTGGATTGGGAGGGTTACGGTCCTGAGGAGAGGAGTTGGGTTCCATCTCGGGATGTGCTGGACCGTTCGTTGATTGATGATTTCCTTCGTTGCCGCCAGGGTTCCTCCTCGAGTGCGCCAGGAGGCGCTCGGTGAGTGGGGGGGTACTGTCATGTTTTTGATCATCATGTCTTGTCCCTGTGCTTCCCTCTGCTGGTCTTATTAGGTTCTTTCCCTCTTTCTATCCTTCTCTCTCCTCCTCCCTTTCTCCCTCTCCCGCTCTCTCTCTATCGTTCCGTTCCTGCTCCCAGCTGTTTCTCATTCTCCTAACGACCTCATTTACTCTTTCACACCTGTCCCCTATTTTTGCCCTCATTAGAGTTCCTATTTCTTCCTCTGTTTCCGCTTCAGTCCTTGTCGGATTCTTGTTTGATGTTTGCTGTTCAGTGTCCTTGTTCCGCCCTGTCGTGTTTTTGCCTTCATCAGATGCTGCATGTGAGCAGGTGTCTAGTGGTCGCGTCTCCAGTCGTTCATCTCTACTGACGAGAGGATTTCAGTTTTCCTGTTTTGTTTTTACCTTAGATATATCAGGAGTATCGTTTTTGTCTAAGACTGGAATAAAGACTCTGTTTCTATTACGTCGCTTTTGGGTCCTCCTTCATCAGCATAACACCTCCCTGATTGAACTGACTCTGGTTCGAGGTTATCCTCCTCCCTGATGTAACTGACTCTGGTTAGAGGTTATCCTCCTCCCTGATTGAACTGACTCTGGTTAGAGGTTATCCTCCTCCCTGATTGAACTGACTCTGGTTAGAGGTTATCCTCCTCCCTGATTGAACTGACTCTGGTTAGAGGTTATCCTCCTCCTATAGAGGCCCTTTAGACTACTGCATCCCATAATAAATACTATATAATACACTACTCAGAGGGTAGTCCTCCTATAGAGGCCCTTTAGACTACTGCATCCCATAATAAATACTATATAATACACTACTCAGAGGGTAGTCATCCTATAGAGGTCCTTTAGACTACTGCATCCCATAATAAATACTATATAATACACTACTCAGAGGGTAGTCATCCTATAGAGGCCCTTTAGACTACTGCATCCCATAATAAATACTATATAATACACTACTCAGAGGGTAGTCATCCTATAGAGGTCCTTTAGACTACTGCATCCCATAATAAATACTATATAATACACTACTCAGAGGGTAGTCATCCTACCCTTTAGACTACTGCATCCCATAATAAATACTATATAATACACTACTCAGAGGGTAGTCATCCTACCCTTTAGACTACTGCATCCCATAATAAATACTATATAATACACTACTCAGAGGGTAGTCATCCTACCCTTTAGACTACTGCATCCCATAATAAATACTATATAATACACTACTCAGAGGGTAGTCATCCTATAGAGGTCCATTAGACTACTGCATCCCATAATAAATACTATATAATACACTACTCAGAGGGTAGTCATCCTATAGAGGTCCTTTAGACTACTGCATCCCATAATAAATACTATATAATACACTACTCAGAGGGTAGTCATCCTATAGAGGCCCTTTAGACTACTGCATCCCATAATAAATACTATATAATACACTACTCAGAGGGTAGTCATCCTATAGAGGTCCTTTAGACTACTGCATCCCATAATAAATACTATATAATACACTACTCAGAGGGTATAACTGACGCTGGTTAGAGGTTATCAGTAGCAGGTGTACTCTGGCCACCAGGTATCAGGGACTGCTTCATGGTTAGGAGATAGACTCAACGTCTCGTCCTATAGACGCCTTCTTCTATTCAGATAGGATCTACTTTAATGTCCCAGACAGGGGAATTGTCTTAGACACATAGCACTGCAGTACACAGAACTAAGACTGCATATTACACACTGGGTATGCAGTGATACAAATACATAGTCATGTAAATAGCCTCGTATTGTATATAACCATGTTTAATAGTCTAATACTCTATTGTATATAACCATGTTTAATAGTGTAATACTCTATTGTATATAACCATGTTTAATAGTATATTGTATATAACCATGTTTAATAGTGTAATACTATATTATACATAACCATGTTTAATAGTGTAATACTATATTGTATATAACCATCTTTAATAGTGTAATACTATATTATACATAACCATGTTTAATAGTGTAATACTATATTATACATAACCATGTTTAATTGTGTAATATTATATTGTATATAACCATGTTTAATTGTGTAATATTATATTGTATATAACCATGTTTAATAGTGTAATAGTATATTGTATATAACCATGTTTAATAGTGTAATAGTATATTATACATAACCATGTTTAATAGTGTAATACTATATTGTATATAACCATGTTTAATTGTGTAATACTATATTGTATATAACCATGTTTAATAGTGTAATAGTATATTGTATATAACCATGTTTAATAGTGTAATACTATATTATACATAACCATGTTTAATAGTGTAATACTATATTATACATAACCATGTTTAATAGTGTAATAGTATATTGTATATAACCATGTTTAATAGTGTAATACTATATTGTATATAACCATGTTTAATAGTGTAATACTATATTGTATATAACCATGTTTAATAGTGTAATACTATATTATACATAACCATGTTTAATAGTGTAATAGTATATTGTATATAACCATGTTTAATAGTGTAATACTATATTGTATATAACCATGTTTAATAGTGTAATACTATATTGTATATAACCATGTTTAATAGTGTAATAGTATATTGTATATAAGTATATAAGTCTTAAGTATATAGTGGAGTTGTTTTATCAGGTCTACAGTATATAGTGGAGTTGTTTTATCAGGTCTACAGTATATAGTGGAGTTGTTTTATCAGGTCTACAGTATATAGTGGAGTTGTTTTAATCAGGTCTACAGTATATAGTGGAGTTGTTTTATCAGGTCTACAGTATATAGTGGAGTTGTTTTATCAGGTCTACAGTATATAGTGGAGTTGTTTTAATCAGGTCTACAGTATATAGTGGAGTTGTTTTAATCAGGTCTACAGTATATAGTGGAGTTGTTTTATCAGGTCTACAGTATATAGTGGAGTTGTTTTAATCAGGTCTACAGTATATAGTGGAGTTGTTTTAATCAGGTCTACAGTATATAGTGGAGTTGTTTTATCAGGTCTACAGTATATAGTGGAGTTGTTTTATCAGGTCTACAGTATATAGTGGAGTTGTTTTAATCAGGTCTACAGTATATAGTGGAGTTGTTTTAATCAGGTCTACAGTATATAGTGGAGTTGTTTTATCAGGTCTACAGTATATAGTGGAGTTGTTTTAATCAGGTCTACAGTATATAGTGGAGTTGTTTTAATCAGGTCTACAGTATATAGTGGAGTTGTTTTATCAGGTCTACAGTATATAGTGGAGTTGTTTTTATCAGGTCTACAGTATATAGTGAATGAACTTCCTTTGTTTGATGACGATAGAAATATAATTCTATAAAAATGACGTGAGAGGGAGAGTGAGGGGAAGAGGTGAGTGAGGGATATTGAGAGGTGAGTGAGTTGAGGGAGAGGGGGGTAAGGGGATTGTGAGGTGAGGGAGATATGGAGGGAGATGGGAGTGAGGAGGATTGAGAGGTGAGTGAGGTGAAGGAGAGTGTGCTGTAACCATGGAGATCAACATGGATGGAGGGAGGGGCAGAGAGAGAGAGAGGATGAAGGGGGAGAGGAGTGATGATCAGATTGAAGCTGTGTGGTAATACAGGGATTAGGGGAAGCATTCAGTGAACACTACATCCACCCATTCTCCCTCTAATCCTCAACCTCAAATCAACAGCATTCACCTTCTGCATATTTCTCTCTGTGTGTGTGTGTGTGTGTGTGTGTGTGTGTGTGTGTGTGTGTGTGTGTGTGTGTGTGTGTGTGTGTGTGTGTGTGTGTGTGTGTGTGTGTGTGTGTGTGTGTGTGTGTGTGTGTGTGTGTGTGTGTGTGTGTGTGTGTGTGTGTGTTGCCACATGGGCATGAGTGCCTCTGTGCTCTGCCAGTGATACATTCAGAACTGCCCCAGAGCTATTTTTAAAGCAATCTCTATTTGTGTGTGTGTGTGGGGGGGCATTCCTTTCCTCTCCATTAAAGAGCAGAGTCTGTATACAGCAGTGTAACACCAGACATGTCTAAACCATTATTTAACCCCTCTGCAGCCTGTTCTACTGTACTATGGTATTCCTCTGGGCTTCCTGCAGCCTGTTCTACTGTACTACGGTGTTCCTCTGGGCTTCCTGCAGCCTGTTCTACTGTACTACGGTGTTCCTCTGGGCTTCCTGCAGCCTGTTCTACTGTACTACGGTATTCCTCTGGGCTTCCTGCAGCCTGTTCTACTGTACTACGGTATTCCTCTGGGCTTCCTGCAGCCTGTTCTACTGTACTACGGTATTCCTCTGGGCTTCCTGCAGCCTGTTCTACTGTACTACGGTGTTCCTCTGGGCTTCCTGCAGCCTGTTCTACTGTACTACGGTGTTCCTCTGGGCTTCCTGCAGCCTGTTCTACTGTACTACGGTATTACTCTGGGCTTTCCGACAGAGGTGCTACGCCCCAGATGGCATCCTATCCTATTTCCTATACGGTGCAATACGTTTGAATGAGAGCCATATATGGGCCCTGGTGGAAGTAGTGTACTATAAAGGGAATAGGGTGCCATGGGAAGCACCCTGGGTGTAATCTAGATTCCTTGTGAATGAACCTGGTGGTCAGAGGAAACAGATTGGTTGAAGAGATGTGAACAGTTACTGGGGATTTCTCCTGTTAATATGCTGCTAGCCCAGGTACACAGCTGTCACTCAAATCCACCAGAGTAGTTGGAGCTGTGGAAATAATACATGATGTCTATTATCCTGCTGCTTTATGAGAAAGCCCTGATAGAGGACAGACTGATACCAAACGTGTGAGGCTACGTGATAATTATAATGATTTGTT
>NC_074671.1:62551955-62631955 GCF_029448725.1 Salvelinus fontinalis
TAATGTTACCACAGTCTAGGGGGAGAGAGATCAATATGTTCCTCAGTAGCCTGCTAGTACTAATGTTACCACAGTCTAGGGGGAGAGAGATCAATATGTTCCTCAGTAGCCTGCTAGTACTAATGTAACCACAGTCTAGAGGGAGAGAGATCAATATGTTCCTCAGTAGCCTGCTAGTACTAATGTTACCACAGTCTAGAGGGAGAGAGATCAATATGTTCCTCAGTAGCCTGCTAGTACTAATGTAACCACAGTCTAGAGGGAGACAGATCAATATGTTCTTCAGTAGCCTGCTAGTACTAATGTAACCACAGTCTAGAGGGAGAGAGATCAATATGTTCCTCAGTAGCCTGCTAGTACTAATGTAACCACAGTCTAGAGGGAGAGAGATCAATATGTTCCTCAGTAGCCTGCTAGTACTAATGTAACCACAGTCTAGAGGGAGACAGATCAATATGTTCCTCAGTAGCCTGCTAGTACTAATGTAACCACAGTCTAGAGGGAGAGAGATCAATATGTTCCTCAGTAGCCTGCTAGTACTAATGTAAACACAGTCTAGAGGGAGAGAGATCAATATGTTCCTCAGTAGCCTGCTAGTACTAATGTAACCACAGTCTAGAGGGAGAGAGATCAATATGTTCCTCAGTAGCCTGCTAGTACTAATGTAACCACAGTCTAGATGGAGAGAGATCAATATGTTCCTCAGTAGCCTGCTAGTACTAATGTAACCACAGTCTAGAGAGAGAGAGATCAATATGTTCCTCAGTAGCCTGCTAGTACTAATGTAACCACAGTCTAGAGGGAGAGAGATCAATATGTTCCTCAGTAGCCTGCTAGTACTAATGTAACCACAATCTAGAGGGAGACAGATCAATATGTTCCTCAGTAGCCTGCTAGTACTAATGTAACCACAGTCTAGAGGGAGAGAGATCAATATGTTCCTCAGTAGCCTGCTAGTACTAATGTAACCACAGTCTAGAGGGAGAGAGATCAATATGTTCCTCAGTAGCCTGCTAGTACTAATGTAACCTCAGTCTAGAGGGAGAGAGATCAATATGTTCCTCAGTAGCCTGCTAGTACTAATGTAACCTCAGTCTAGAGGGAGAGAGATCAATATGTTCCTCAGTAGCTTGCTAGTACTAATGTAACCACAGTCTAGAGAGAGAGAGATCAATATGTTCCTCAGTAGCTTGCTAGTACTAATGTAACCACAGTCTAGAGGGAGAGAGATCAATATGTTCCTCAGTAGCCTGCTAGTACTAATGTAACCACAGTCTAGAGGGAGAGAGATCAATATGTTCCTCAGTAGCCTGCTAGTACTAATGTAACCACAATCTAGAGGAAGAGAGATCAATATGTTCCTCAGTAGCCTGCTAGTACTAATGTAACCACAGTCTAGAGGGAGAGAGATCAATATGTTCCTCAGTAGCCTGCTAGTACTAATGTAACCACAGTCTAGAGAGAGAGAGATCAATATGTTCCTCAGTAGCCTGCTAGAGCTAATGTAACCACAGTCTAGAGGGAGAGAGATCAATATGTTCCTCAGTAGCCTGCTAGAGCTAATGTAACCACAGTCTAGAGGGAGAGAGATCAATATGTTCCTCAGTAGCCTGCTAGTACTAATGTAACCACAGTCTAGAGGGAGACAGATCAATATGTTCCTCAGTAGCCTGCTAGTACTAATGTAACCACAGTCTAGAGGGAGACAGATCAATATGTTCCTCAGTAGCCTGCTAGTACTAATGTAACCACAGTCTAGAGGGAGAGAGATCAATATGTTCCTCAGTAGCCTGCTAGTACTAATGTAACCACAGTCTAGAGGGAGCGAGATCAATATGTTCCTCAGTAGCCTGCTAGTACTAATGTATCCACATTCTAGAGGGAGAGAGATCAATATGTTCCTCAGTAGCCTGCTAGTACTAATTTAACCACAGTCTAGAGGAAGAGAGATCAATATGTTCCTCAGTAGCCTGCTAGTACTAATGTAACCTCAGTCTAGAAGGAGAGAGATCAATATGTTCCTCAGTAGCCTGCTAGTACTAATGTAACCACAGACTAGAGGGAGAGAGATCAATATGTTCCTCAGTAGCCTGCTAGTACTAATGTAACCACAGTCTAGAGGGAGAGAGATCAATATGTTCCTCAGTAGCCTGCTAGTACTAATGTAACCACAGACTAGAGGGAGAGAGATCAATATGTTCCTCAGTAGCCTGCTAGTACTAATGTAACCACAGTCTAGGGGGAGAGAGATCAATATGTTCCTCAGTAGCCTGCTAGTGCTAATGTAACCACAGTCTAGAGGGAGACAGATCAATATGTTCCTCAGTAGCCTGCTAGTACTAATGTAACCACAGCCTAGAGGGAGAGAGATCAATATGTTCCTCAGTAGCCTGCTAGTACTAATGTAACCACAATCTAGAGGGAGAGAGATCAATATGTTCCTCAGTAGCCTGCTAGTACTAATGTAACCACAGTCTAGAGGGAGAGAGATCAATATGTTCCTCAGTAGCCTGCTAGTACTATTGTAACCACAGTTTAGAGGGAGAGAGATCAATATGTTCCTCAGTAGCCTGCTAGTACTAATGTAACCACAGTCTAGAGGGAGACAGATCAATATGTTCCTCAGTAGCCTGCTAGTACTAATGTAACCACAGTCTAGAGGGAGAGAGATCAATATGTTCCTCAGTAGCCTGCTAGTACTAATGTAACCACAGTCTAGAGGGAGCGAGATCAATATGTTCCTCAGTAGCCTGCTAGTACTAATGTATCCACATTCTAGAGGGAGAGAGATCAATATGTTCCTCAGTAGCCTGCTAGTACTAATTTAACCACAGTCTAGAGGGAGAGAGATCAATATGTTCCTCAGTAGCCTGCTAGTACTAATGTAACCTCAGTCTAGAGGGAGAGAGATCAATATGTTCCTCAGTAGCCTGCTAGTACTAATGTAACCACAGACTAGAGGGAGAGAGATCAATATGTTCCTCAGTAGCCTGCTAGTACTAATGTAACCACAGTCTAGAGGGAGAGAGATCAATATGTTCCTCAGTAGCCTGCTAGTACTAATGTAACCACAGACTAGAGGGAGAGAGATCAATATGTTCCTCAGTAGCCTGCTAGTACTAATGTAACCACAGTCTAGGGGGAGAGAGATCAATATGTTCCTCAGTAGCCTGCTAGTGCTAATGTAACCACAGTCTAGAGGGAGACAGATCAATATGTTCCTCAGTAGCCTGCTAGTACTAATGTAACCACAGCCTAGAGGGAGAGAGATCAATATGTTCCTCAGTAGCCTGCTAGTACTAATGTAACCACAATCTAGAGGGAGAGAGATCAATATGTTCCTCAGTAGCCTGCTAGTACTAATGTAACCACAGTCTAGAGGGAGAGAGATCAATATGTTCCTCAGTAGCCTGCTAGTACTATTGTAACCACAGTTTAGAGGGAGAGAGATCAATATGTTCCTCAGTAGCCTGATAGAGCTAATGTAACCACAGTCTAGAGGGAGAGAGATCAATATGTTCCTCAGTAGCCTGCTTGTACTAATGTAACCACAGTCTAGAGGGAGACAGATCAATATGTTCATCGGTAGCCTGCTAGTACTAATGTAACCACAGTCTAGAGGGAGAGAGATCAATATGTTCCTCAGTAGCCTGCTAGTACTAATGTAACCACATTCTAGAGGGAGACAGATCAATATGTTCCTCAGTAGCCTGATAGAGCTAATGTAACCACAGTCTAGAGGGAGAGAGATCAATATGTTCCTCAGTAGCCTGCTTGTACTAATGTAACCACAGTCTAGAGGGAGACAGATCAATATGTTCATCGGTAGCCTGCTAGAGCTATTGCTCCTCAGTTTAAGCTGCTTTATGGTTAACATGTTTAAGAGGGAGTCAGAATTGAAAATTTTTTGGAACTTTGAAGAAGTTCCCTGGTTTTCCCAAAATCCCAGTTGGATGTTTCCCAGAATCAGGAGGGTGAAAGCAGGAAGTCCGGAATCGTCGAACCAGGACACTAGTAATGAGGGAGACTAATAAAGGATTCACAGGATGGGGATGATGGGACATGGCCTTTCTCTTCACGTTATTAACTACAGTGTTATTGTGGACTGGACACATCTCTCTCTCTCTCTCTCTCTCTCTCTCTCTCTCTCTCTCTCTCTCTCTCTCTCTCTCTCTCTCTCTCTCTCTCTCTCTCTCTCTCTCTCTCTCTCTCTCTCTCTCTCTCTCTCTCTCTCTCTCTCTCTCTCTCTCTCTCTCTCTCTCTCTCTCTCTCGTTGATTAGGAAGCTGGGGATAGATTGTTCTGTTCTACATCAAGTGTTAGTGCTGCTGTTGATTAGGAAGCTGGGGATAGATTGTTCTGATAAACAATGCTTCTGTTGTTCCTGTCATTCTCCTGTCATTGGTTGATCCTGGGCGTTGTGCTATATCTCTGACGTCCCCTCCCTCTTTCTCCCCCTCCCTCTCTCTCTCTCCTTCTCTCACAGGTGTCCAACCTCCCTTCATCACCTCCACCACCACCTCAAGCCTGCAGTCTCCCTCTCTCCCCCCTCTCACCCCTTTCTGTCCCCCCTGGAAGAAGACAAGACATTGGTCTGGAGAGTTGGCCCACGTCTACATCCTACCCCAGACCACCCTAGTTCCAACCAGACTACAATCCAACACCCTTCCCCTCCACCCCTCCCCAAACAGACGAAGGGGAGTGAGGAGCTTCACCCCCCCCCCCCCCCATCCCCTCCTTCCCTCTCTCTCCCCCCTCCCAACATGCAGCCCCGGGGCCTGTATGTAAGATCCATGGTACAGCCCATCCCTCCCTCTCTCTCCCCCCTCCCAACATCCTAGAGAGCCATCCCTAGATTGAAATCTTGAACCACTCCACTGGGTAATGAAGTGAAGCTAAATGTTCTGATGTGAAACTGGGCTGGACCAGCACTGACCGGACAGGAGAGAACAGGATGTGACTTCAGCATCAGCCCACCTCACTTCCTGTCCATCTCAACCAATAGAAAGACTGGATCACAGGCCTCAAATTCCACAATCACTCAATCAAACTTTATTTATAAAAGCATTTTTACAACAACATTTCTCACAAAGTGCTTTACAGTAGTCACCTTAGTAAACTAATGTTTGACTTCCAAAGAGCAGGCAGCGGCAGAGTGGCAAGGGACAACCTCCTTACAAGTGGAGATGTGTTAGCTAACCTCTGACCTGTGTCTGGGCTTGGCTGCTTGTTGGATCCAGACTGTAGTATTTAATCTACAGGCTTCTACTGACCGTAGCTAGCGCGTCAGCTTCTAGAATGTTCTATTAGGTTCTAGTAAGTTCTAATAGGTTCTAGTATGTTCTGTTAGGTTCTAGTATGTTCTATTAGATTATAGTATGTTCTCTCAGGTTCAAGTATGTTCTGTTAGGTTCAAGTATGTTCTGTTAGGTTTTAGTGTGTTCTATTAGATTCTAGTAGGCTCTACCAGGCTGTCTGGCGCTGTGCTGTAGCCTCCTGGCCTGTGGCCCTCCTCTCTGGCTCCAGCCTTGGGCGTGGCCCACCGTTCCCCCCCCTCCCCTGATCAACCTCCATCATTCGCCCCTCCCTCACCACGGCCGTCCTCCCCCCCCGCCCCCACCCTTCCTCCCCCTCCCATCACCACCACTCCCCCCATCATCACCATCACCCCTCTCACCCCCCATCTCACCCCCAGTCCCCTCCTCCCTCCTCCCCTGTGGTCACCATGACGACCACTCCCACTGCTCGTGAGCATCTCCTGGTGGTGAGGAGGCGCAACCCCCACATGCGCTACACTCTCAGCCCTGAAAACCTGCGCTCTCTCTCAGCCCAGGGCGGTGATGGCATTGGCCCTAGGGGTCACGGCGGGGAAAGGTCAGCTGGTGAACGGTCAGGGGTCGGAGGTCATGGAGAGGGTCATGGCGGCGGGCTACAAAGGGCCAATAGCGACACGGACCTGGTGACCTCGGAGAGCAGGTCATCGCTGACTGCGTCGACATACGAGTTCACGATGGGGCGGGGCCAAAACCTGGTCATCAACTGGGACATCAAGGAGGAAGTGGACGCCACGGACTGGATCGGACTCTACCACATCGGTGAGACACGGGGGGGGACTAGATCTTCAGGGGAAGAAGGGGTAGGGGGGTCAAGTTGTGTCAAGGTTTCCTTTATTGTCCCAGAAAGTTGGACATTCATTTAGCTACCTTCACATTTCAAAAATACACAAATCAATCATAGAACAAGATCCTCAATGGAGACCAAGGACACATGTTTAGAACAGGGCAGGAGAGGGTGTACAGTAGAGGGCTTCAGTACTGGAGGAATCACATGAGAGGGGGGAGGGGGGAGGGAAGATGAGAGGGGGGAGGGAGGATGAGAGGGAGGAAGGGAGGGGAGGGAGGTAGGATGAGAGGGAGGAAGGGAGGGGGGAGGGAAGGAAGGAGGTAGGTAGGATGAGAGGGAGGAAGAGAGGGGGAGGGAGGGAGGATGAGAGGGGGAGGGAGGTAGGGAGGATGAGAGAGAGGAAGAGAGGGGGGAGGGAGGAAGGGAGGGGGAGGGAGGTAGGATGAGAGGGAGGAAGGGAGGGGAGAGGGAGGGAAGGAGGTAGGTAGGATGAGAGGGAGGAAGAGAGGGGGAGGGAGGATAAGAGGATGAGAGGGGGGAGGGAGGGAGGATGAGAGGGGGAGGATGAGAGGGAGGAAGGGAGGGGGAGGGAGGTAGGATGAGAGGGAGGAAGGGAGGGGGAGGGAAGGAAGGAGGTAGGTAGGATGAGAGGGAGGAAGAGAGGGGGAGGGAGGGAGGATGAGAGGGGGAGGGAGGTAGGGAGGATGAGAGAGAGGAAGAGAGGGGGGAGGGAGGATGAGAGGGAGGAAGGGAGGGGGAGGGAAGTAGGATGAGAGGGAGGGGGGAGGGAGGGAAGGAGGTAGGTAGGATGAGAGGGAGGAAGAGAGGGGGAGGGAGGATAAGAGGATGAGAGGGGGGAGGGAGGGAGGATGAGAGGGTGAGGTTGGGGGAGGGAGGAGAAAGCACTACGTCAGCATCACCTGAGATTATAAGAGAATTGTATCATGCTGCCCTCCTCCCTTTTTAAACGTGTTATTTATTTCACCTTTATTTAACCAGGTAGGCCAGTTGAGAACAAGTTCTCATTTGCAACTGCGACCTGGCCAAGATAAAGCATAGCAATTTGACACATACAACAACACAGAGTTACACATGGGATAAACAAAACATAGTCAATAATACAGTAGAACAAAGAAAACAAAAACTCTATATACAGTGAGTGCAAATGAGATAAGATAAGGGTGTTAAGGCAATAAAGCCTCACCCCTCGCCTCACCCCCTCCCCTCGCCTCATCTCCTCTCCTATTCTCTCCTCTCCCCTCGCCTCATCTCCTCTCCTCTTACCTCCTCTCCCCTCGTCTCACCTCCTCCCCTCGCCTCACCTCCTCTTTTCTTCCCTCCTCTCCCCTCGTCTCACCTCCTCCCCTCGCCTCACCTCCTCTCCTCTTCCCTCCTCTCCCCTCGTCTCACCTCCTCCCCTCGCCTCACCTCCTCTCCCCTTGTCTCACCTCCTCTCCTCTTCCCTCCTCGTCTCACCTCCTCCCCTCGCCTCACCTCCTCTCCTCTTCCCTCCTCTCCCCTCGTCTCACCTCCTCCCCTCGCCTCACCTCCTCTTCTCTTCCCTCGCCTCACCTCCTCCCCTCGCCTCACCTCCTCTCCTCTTCCCGCCTCACCTCCTCTCCTCTTCCCCTCCTCCTCTTCCCTCCTCTCCCCTCGCCTCACCTCCTTCCCTCGCCTCACCTCCTCTCCTCTTCCCCTCCTCCTCTTCCCCTCCTCTCCCCTCGCCTCACCTCCCCTCGCCTCACCTCCTCTCCTCTTCCCCTCCTCCTTTTTCCTCCTCTCCCCTTGCCTCACCTCGTTCCCTCGCCTCACCTCCTCTCCTCTTCCCCTCCTCCTCTTCTCCTCCTCTCCCCTTGCCTCACCTCCTTCCCTCCCCTCGCCTCCTCTCCTCTTCCCCTCCTCCTCTTCCCTCCTCTCCCCTCGCCTCACCTCCTTCCCTCGTCTCACCTCCTCTCCTCTTCCCCTCCTCTTCCCCTCCTCTCCCCTCGCCTCACCTCCTCTCCTCTTCCCTCCTCTCCCCTCGTCTCACCTCCTCCCCTCGCCTCACCTCCTCTCCTCTTCCCTCCTCTCCCCTCGCCTCACCTCCTCTCCTCTTCCCTCCTCTCCCCTCGTCTCACCTCCTCCCCTCGCCTCACCTCCTCTTCTCTTCCCTCCTCTCCCCTCGCCTCACCTCCTCCCCTCCCCTCGCCTCACCTCCTCTCCTCTTCCCCTCCTCTTCCCCTCCTCTCCCCTCGCCTCACCTCCTCCCCTCACCTCACCTCTTCTCCTCTTCCCCTCCTCCTCTCCTGTCGCCTCCTCATCCCATCCTTTCGTTCTCATATCGCTGTCTCTTTCCTTTTCTCACCCTGACGATCAAGTTTAATTACTTATCCCTGGTGCTGTGTGTGTGTGTGTGTGTGTGTGTGTGTGTGTGTGTGTGTGTGTGTGTGTGTGTGTGTGTGTGTGTGTGTGTGTGTGTGTGTGTGTGTGTGTGTGTGTGTGTGTGTGTGTGTGTGTGTGTGTGTGTGTGTTAGCTACAGTGCATTCAGAAAGTATTCAGACCTCTTGACTTTTTCAAATCAAATTGTATTTGTCACATGCGCCGAATACAACAGGTCATAGACCTTACAGTGAAATGCTTACTTACAAGCCCTTAACCAACAATGCAGTTTTAAGAAAAATAAGTGTTAAGTAAACAATATGAAATAAAGTAACAAATAATTAAATAGCAGCAGTAAAATAACAGTAGCAACAGAGAGTAGCAGCAGCGTAAAATGGGGGGGGGGGGAGGAGGAGGGGAAGAGGAGGCAAGGACAGGAGGGGAGGGGAGGGGAAGAGGAGGGAAGGACAGGAGAGGAGGGGGGGGAGGGGAGGGAAGAACAGGAGAGGAGGGGAGGGGAAGAGGAGGGAAGGACAGGAGGGGAGGGGAGGGGAAGAGGAGGGAAGGACAGGAGAGGAGAGGAGGGGAGGGGAAGAGGAGGGAAGGACAGGAGATAAGGGGAGGGGAGGGAAGAACAGGAGAGAAGAGGAGGGGAGGGGAAGAGGAGGGAAGGACAGGAGATAAGGGGAGGGGAGGGAAGAACAGGAGAGGAGAGGAGGGGAGGGGAAGAGGAGGGAAGGACAGGAGAGGAGAGGAGGAGGAGGGAAGGACAGGACAGGAGAGGAGAGGAGGAGGAGGGAAGGACAGGAGAGGAGAGGAGGGGAGGGAAGAACAGGAGAGGACAGGAAGGGAGGGGAAGAGGAGGGAAGGACAGGAGGGGAGGGGAGGGGAAGAGGAGGGAAGGACAGGAGAGGAGAGGAGGGGAGGGGAAGAGGAGGGAAGGACAGGAGAGGAGAGGAGGAGGAGGGAAGGACAGGACAGGAGAGGAGAGGAGGAGGAGGGAAGGACAGGAGAGGAGAGGAGGGGAGGGAAGAACAGGAGAGGAGAGAAGGAGGAGGGGAAGAGGAGGGAAGGACAGGAGAGGAGAGGCGGAGGAGGGGAAGAGGAGGGAAGGACAGGAGAGGAGAGGAGGAGGAGGGGAAGAGGAGGGAAGGACAGGAGAGGAGAGGAGGAGGAGGGGAAGAGGAGGGAAGGACAGGAGAGGAGAGGAGGAGGAGGGGAAGAGGAGGGAAGGACAGGAGGGGAGAGGAGGAGGAGGGAAGGACAGAACAGGGGAGGAGGGGAGGGGAAGAGGAGGGAAGGACAGGAGAGGAGAGGAGGAGGAGGGAAGGACAGGACAGGAGAGGAGGAGGAGGGAAGGACAGGACAGGAGAGGAGAGGAGGAGGAGGGAAGGACAGGACAGGAGAGGAGGAGGAGGGAAGGACAGGACAGGAGAGGAGAGGAGGAGGAGGGAAGGACAGGACAGGAGAGGAGGGGAGGGGAAGAGGAGGGAAGAGAGGGGGGGATAAGAGGGGATTGATGCAATTATTGTGGGTAGCCATTTGATTAGCTGTTCAGGAGTCTTATGGCTTGGGGGTAGAAGCTGTTAAGAAGCCTTTTGGACTTAACTTGGCGCTCGGTGCCGCTTGCCGTGCGGTAGCAGAGAGAACAGTCTACGACTAGGGAGGCTGGATTCTTTGACAATTTACAGGACCTTCCTCTAACAGCACCTGGTATAGAGGTCCCGGATGGCAGGAAGCTTGGCCCCAGTTTGTGGGATAATGGTGTTGGTGTTGACGTGAGCCATGACCAGCCTTGTTTTCCACATTTTGTTACATTACAGCCTTATTCTAAAATTGAATAAAACCTTTTTCCCCCCCTCATCAATCTACACACAATACCACATAATGACAAAGCAAAAACAGGTTTTAAGAAATGTTTGCAAATGTATAAAAAAAAAACGAATGGCACATTTACATAAGTATTCAGACCCTTTACTCAGTACTTTGTTGAAGCACCTTTGGCAGCGATTACAGCCTCGAGTCTTCTTGGGTATGATGCTACAAGCTTGGCACACCTGTATTTGGTAAGTTTCTCACATTTTTCTCTGCAGATCCTCTCAAGCTCTGTCAGATGGTTGGGGAGCATTGCTGCACAGCTATTTTCAGGTCTCTCCAGAGATGTTCGCTCGGTTTCAAGTCCGGGCTCCGGCTGGGCCACTCAAGGACATCTCAGAGACTTGTCCTGAAGGCACACCTGCGTTGTCTTGGCTGTGTGCTTAGGGTCGTTGTTCTGTTGGAAGGTGAACCTTCAACCCAGTCTGAGGTCATGAGAGCTCTGGAGCAGGTTTTCATCAAGAATCTCTCTGTACTTTGCTCTGTTCATCTTTCCCTCGATTCGGACTAGTCTCCCAGTCCCTGATACTGATGAACATCCCCACAGCATGATGTTGCCACCACCATGTTTCACCATAGGCATGGTGCCAGGTTTCCTCCAGGCGTGACACTTGGCTTTCAGGCCAAAAAGTTAAATCTTGGTTTCATCAGACTAGAGATTCTTGTTTCTCATTGTCTGAGTCCTTTTAGGTGCTTTTTGGCAAACTGCAAGCTAGCTATCGTGCCTTTTACTGAGGAGTGGCACCCATCTGGCCACTGTACCATAAAGGCCTGATTGGTGGAGTGCTGCAGAGATTGTTGTCCTTCTGGAAGGTTCTCCCATCTCCACAGAGGACCTCTGGAGCTCTGTCAGAGTTTTCCATTGGGTTCTTGGTCACCTCCCTGACCAAGGCCCTTCTCCCCAATGGTTCAGTTTGGCCCGGCAGCAAGCTCTAGGAAGATCTTGGTGTCTCCAAACATCTTCCATTTAAGAAGGATGGAGGCCACTGTGTTCTTGGGGACCTTCAATGCTGCAGAAATATTTTGGTACCCTTCCCCAGATCTGTGCCTCTACACAATCCTGTCACGGAGCTCTACGGACAATTCTTTCGACCTCGCGGTTTGATTTTCAGTCTGACATGCACGGTCAACTGTGGGACCTTATATAGACAGTTGTGTGCCTTTCTGCCTGGACTTTTGGACAATAGTGAGTAGTGGTCTTATGTACATCCTAGACAATAGTGAGTAGTGGTCTTCTGAATCTCTGCCTGGACTTCTGTACATCCTGGACAGTAGAGAGTAGTGGTCTTATGTACATCCTGGACAGTAGTGAGTAGTGGTCTTCTGTACATCCTGGACAGTAGTGAGTAGTGGTCTTATGTACATCCTGGACAGTAGAGAGTAGTGGTCTTATGTACATCCTTGACAGTAGAGAGTAGTGTACTTCTCTACATCCTAGACAGTAGAGAGTAGTGTAGTTCTGTACATCCTAGACAGTAGAGAGTAGTGGTCTTCTGTACATCCTGGACAATAGTGTACTTCTGTACATCCTGGACACTAGTGAATAGTGTACTTCTGTACATCCTGGACACTAGTGAATTGTGGACTTCTGTACATCCTGGACAGTAGTGAATAGTGGACTTCTGTACATCCTGGACACTAGTGAATAGTGGACTTCTGTATATCCTGGACAGTAGAGAGTAGTGGACTTCTGTACATCCTTGACAGTAGTGAATAGTGGTCTTCTGTACATCCTGGACAGTAGTGAATAGTGGACTTCTGTACATCCTGGACAGTAGTGAATAGTGGACTTCTGTACATCCTGAACAGTAGTGAATAGTGGACTTCTGTACATCCTGGACAGTAGAGAGTAGTGGACTTCTGTACATCCTGGACAGTAGTGAGTAGTGGACTTCTGTACATCCTGGACAGTAGTGAGTAGTGGTCTTCTGTACATCCTGGACACTAGTGAATAGTGGACTTCTGTACATCCTGGACAGTAGTGAGTAGTGGTCTTCTGTACATCCTGGACAGTAGTGAATAGTGGACTTCTGGACAGTAGTGAGTAGTGGACTTCTGTACATCCTGGACAGTAGTGAATAGTGGACTTCTGTACATCCTGGACAGTAGTGAATAGTGGACTTCTGTACATCCTGGACAGTAGTGAATAGTGGTCTTCTGTACATCCTGGACAGTAGTGAGTAGTGGACTTCTGTACATCCTGGACAGTAGAGAGTAGTGGACTTCTGTACATCCTGGACAGTAGTGAGTAGTGGACTTCTGTACATCCTGGACAGTAGTGAGTAGTGGTCTTCTGTACATCCTGGACACTAGTGAATAGTGGACTTCTGTACATCCTGGACAGTAGTGAGTAGTGGTCTTCTGTACATCCTGGACAGTAGTGAATAGTGGACTTCTGGACAGTAGTGAGTAGTGGACTTCTGGACAGTAGTGAGTAGTGGACTTCTGTACATCCTGGACAGTAGTGAATAGTGGACTTCTGTACATCCTGGACAGTAGTGAGTAGTGGTCTTCTGTACATCCTGGACAGTAGTGAATAGTGGACTTCTGGACAGTAGTGAGTAGTGGACTTCTGTACATCCTGGACAGTAGTGAATAGTGGACTTCTGTACATCCTGGACAGTAGTGAATAGTGGACTTCTGTACATCCTGGACAGTAGTGAATAGTGGACTTCTGTACATCCTGGACAGTAGTGAATAGTTGACTTCTGGACAGTAGTGAGTAGTGGACTTCTGTACATCCTGGACAGTAGTGAATAGTGGACTTCTGTACATCCTGGACAGTAGTGAATAGTGGACTTCTGTACATCCTTGACAGTAGTGAATAGTGGACTTCTGTACATCCTGGACAGTAGTGAATAGTGGACTTCTGGACAGTAGTGAGTAGTGGACTTCTGTACACCCTGGACAGTAGTGAATAGTGGACTTCTGTACATCCTGGACAGTAGTGAATAGTGGACTTCTGGACAGTAGTGAGTAGTGGACTTCTGTACATCCTGGACAGTAGTGAATAGTGGAGTTCTGTACATCCTGGACAGTAGTGAATAGTTGTCTTCTGTACATCCTGGACAGTAGTGAATAGTGGACTTCTGTACATCCTGGACAGTAGTGAATAGTGGACTTCTGTACATCCTGGACAGTAGTGAATAGTGGACTTCTGTACATCCTTGACAATAGTGAATAGTGGACTTCTGTACATCCTTGACAGTAGTGAATAGTGGTCTTCTGGACAGTAGTGAGTAGTGGACTTCTGTACATCCTGGACAGTAGTGAATAGTGGACTTCTGTACATCCTGGACAGTAGTGAATAGTGGTATCAGCTTCAGTTCTTTAATTATCTTCTCATTATCATCAGCCTGCTATCAGAGGGCACTTCCTGCCAGACACACACACACAAACACTCACACACACACACACACACTCATACACACATCCTGAACACTATAGTGTCAGCAGCAGCCAGTAGAGAGAGTGATGGCCAGTGAAAGGCGATCCATCCACTCTCTACACCAGGCTCTGTGTGTGGAGGTATTGACCGGGGCGGGGGAAAGACCTGAGATGTGTCCCCCAGAGAGATGCATCATTCTGGCCCTGGGCCATCCACCCCTGCCCTGGAGCCAACACGGCTCCATTACCGGCACCTACCGTATGTCCTGCCTCCCCTCTCTCTCATCTCCTCCATCACTCCATCCTCCTCTCTCTCCCCCTCCATCACTCCATCCTCCTCTCTCTCCCCCTCCATCACTCCATCCTCCTCTCTCATCTCCTCCATCACTCCATCCTCCTCTCTCTCCCCCTCCATCACTCCATCCTCCTCTCTCATCTCCTCCATCGCTCCATCCTCCTCTCTCTCCCCCTCCATCACTCCATCCTCCTCTCTCCTCCATCACTCCATCCTCCTCTCTCTCCTCTCCTCCATCTCTCCCGCACTCCATCCTCCTCTCCTCCATCACTCCATCCTCCTCTCTCCCCTCTCCTCCATCACTCCATCCTCCTCCCCTCCATCACTCCATCCTCCTCTCTCCCCTCTCTCCCCTCCTCCATCACTCTATCCTCCTCTCTCCCCCTCCATCACTCCATCCTCCTCCCCTCCATCACTCCATCCCCCTCTCTCTCCCCTCCTCCATCACTCTATCCTCCTCTCTCTCCTCTCTTCCATCACTCCATCCCCCTCTCTCTCCTCTCTTCCATCACTCCATCCCCCTCTCTTCCTCTCCTCCTTCACTCCATCCTCCTCCCCTCCTCCATCACTCCATCCTCCTCTCCCCTCCTCCATCACTCTATCCTCCTCTCTCCCCTCTCTTCCTCTCCTCCATCACTCCATCCCCCTCTCTTCCTCTCCTCCTTTTCCACCTCTCTGTTGTTAAGGAAAAACCACAGGGTTTCCGGGTAACGGCATTATACAATTGACAGAAGTTACTTATTGTGACATTACCTGGGTTATTCATTAAATATGCAGAGCCTCTGGGGAGGTAGTGTGAACATAGTGCTGGCGTGTCATCATAGTGGTCTCTGACTTGTAGTCAGACTCTCTCAGGTGGAACAAACTTAAACCTGCACCAGTTTTTCAATGCTGAATTGAATGCCATTGAGAAAACAGAAAGGGGTCATCATGTATTTTTTCGCTTCCTTTCTGAATATAAAAGTAATCCAAGAAGTAATTATGTAGTTTTTCAAAAGTATCTGTAATCTGATTACAATATTTTAGCTGGTTAATGTAATTCATTACAGTTACAGTTTTTTGTAAATCAGATGATATGTTATCGGTTACTCCCCAACCCTGTCTGTGTGTGTGTGTGTGTGTGTGTGTGTGTGTGTGTGTGTGTGTGTGTGTGTGTGTGTGTGTGGGTGACTTGGGACTGTTATCACTTGCCACCTTGCCATCCTGTTATTGAATGTGACATGGTGTGAGTTGAGTCGTGGCTCTGAGGGGAGACTGGGTGATAAGGAGACATATTCATCATGGTCAACTCTGTCACATACTATCTGAGTGACAGATACAACACACACGCACGCACGCACGCACGCACGCACGCACGCACGCACGCACGCACACACACACACACACACACACACACACACACACACACACACACACACACACACACACACACACACACACACACACACACACACACACACACACACATATCTCTGTCACACACTGTCTGAATGATACATGGACTATGTCAGACGTTTGTCATCCTACACAGCTCAATGATAACAGGAAAGTGACCATAGTATCTGTAGCAGCTACTGTTACACTAGGTTACAGCATCAGATACACTAGGTTATAATAGGTTACAGCATCAGCTACTATTACACTAGGTTACAGCATCAGATACACTAGGTTACAGCATCAGCTACTGTTACACTAGGTTACAGCATTAGCTACTATTACACTAGGTTACAGCATCAGGTACACTAGGTTACAGCATCAGATACACTAGGTTATAATAGGTTACAGCATCAGCTACTGTTACACTAGGTTACAGCATCAGGTACTGATACACTAGGTTACAGCATCAGATACACTAGGTTATAATAGGTTACAGCATTAGCTACTATTACACTAGGTTACAGCATCAGATACACTAGGTTACAGCATCAGCTACTGTTACACTAGGTTACAGCATCAGGTACACTAGGTTACAGCATCAGCTACTGTTACACTAGGTTACAGCATCAGCTACTGTTACACTAGGTTACAGCATCAGCTGCTATTACACTAGGTTACAGCATCAGATACACTAGGTTACAGCATCAGCTACTGTTACACTAGGTTACAGCATCAGCTACTGTTACACTAGGTTACAGCATCAGGTACTGATACACTAGGTTACAGCATCAGATACACTAGGTTACAGCATCAGCTACTGTTACACTAGGTTACAGCATCAGCTACTGTTACACTAGGTTACAGCATCAGCTACTGTTACACTAGGTTACAGCATCAGCTACTGTTACACTAGGTTACAGCATCAGATACACTAGGTTACAGCATCAGCTACTGTTACACTAGGTTACAGCATCAGGTACTGATACACTAGGTTACAGCATCAGATACACTAGGTTACAGTATCAGCTACTGTTACACTAGGTTACAGCATCAGCTACTGTTACACTAGGTTACAGCATCAGATACACTAGGTTACAGCATCAGCTACTGTTACACTAGGTTACAGCATCAGCTACTATTACACTAGGTTACAGCATCAGATACACTAGGTTACAGCATCAGCTACTGTTACACTAGGTTACAGCATCAGATACACTAGGTTACAGCATCAGCTACTGTTACACTAGGTTACAGCATCAGCTACTGTTACACTAGGTTACAGCATCAGGTACTGATACACTAGGTTACAGCATCAGATACACTAGGTTACAGCATCAGCTACTGTTACACTAGGTTACAGCATCGGTGACTGTTACACTAGATTACAGCATCAGCTACTGTTACACTAGGTTACAGCATCAGGTACTGATACACTAGGTTACAGCATCAGCTACTGTTACACTAGGTTACAGCATCAGCTACTGTTACACTAGGTTACAGCATCAGCTACTGTTACACTAGGTTACAGCATCAGCTACTGTTACACTAGGTTACAGCATCAGCTACTGTTACACTAGGTTACAGCATCAGCTACTGTTACACTAGGTTACAGCATCAGCTACTGTTACACTAGGTTACAGCATCAGCTACTGATACACTAGGTTACAGCATCAGCTACTGTTACACTAGGTTACAGCATCAGATACACTAGGTTACAGCATCAGCTACTGTTACACTAGGTTACAGCATCAGATACACTAGGTTACAGCATCAGCTACTGTTACACTAGGTTACAGCATCAGCTACTGTTACACTAGGTTACAGCATCAGCATCAGCTACACTAGGTTACAGCATCAGCTACTGTTACACTAGGTTACAGCATCAGCTACTATTACACTAGGTTACAGCATCAGATACACTAGGTTACAGCATCAGCATCAGCTACACTAGGTTACAGCATCAGCTACTGTTGCACTAGGTTACAGCATCAGCTACTGTTACACTAGGTTACAGCATCAGCTACTGTTACACTAGGTTACAGCATCAGATGCACTAGGTTACAGCATCAGCTACTGTTACACTAGGTTACAGCATCAGCTACTGTTACACTAGGTTACAGCATCAGCTACTGTTACACTAGGTTACAGCATCAGATACACTAGGTTACAGCATCAGCTACTGTTACACTAGGTTACAGCATCAGCTACTGTTACACTAGGTTACAGCATCAGCTACTGTTACACTAGGTTACAGCATCAGCTACTGTTACACTAGGTTACAGCAGTACATTAAGACCTGTCAGTTGTGTCATGGTGTGTGTCAGTTCTCTGACCGTCTACATCAGTACTGTTAGGGCCTGTTTCAGCTTGGTTTCTGCCTGTCATTAGTACTCTTGGGCTCCCGAGTGGCACAGCGGTCTAAGGCACTGCATCTCAATGCAAGAGGCGTCACTACAGTCCCGGGTTCGAATCAAGGCTGTATCACATCCGGCTGTGATTGGGAGTCTCATAGGGCAGCGCACAATTGTCCCAGCGTCGTCCGGGTTTGACCCGGGGTCGTCCGGGTTTGGCCCAGCGTCGTCCGGGTTTGACCCGGGGTCGGCCGTCAGTGTAAATAAGACTTGTTTTTAACCGACTTGCCTCGTTACTAAATAAAGGTGAAATAAAAATAAAACATTTATAAACACCACGTGTCAGTTGTGTTACGTCTGATTCAGTAAAACTGTTGAGGAGACGTGTCCTGCCAATGTATGGGGCTGTCAGTTGTGTTATGGCCTAAGTCAGCACTGTTACAGCCTATATCAGTGATGTGACTGTGTGTGTCCCCTCCCCAGATGAGACGTGTCCTGCCAACGTGTGGGACTCTAAGAACCGCGGGGTGAACGGCACCCAGAGAGGACAGATCGTCTGGAGGCTGGAGCCTGGACCTTACTTCATGGAGCGTGAGTATAGTGTGTGTGTGTCATGCGTGTGTGTGTGTATTGTGTGTGCGTGTTAATGTTTATGAAGGACTGTTTGTGTGTGTTCAGGATGATTAGAACAATAGAAGTCTTCTGTGTGTGTGTTCAGGATGACTAGAACAATAGAAGTCTTCTGTGTGTGTGTTCAGGATGATTAGAACAATAGAAGCTATCTGTGTGTGTGTTCAGGATGATTAGAACAATAGAAGCTGTCTGTGTGTGTGTTCAGGATGATTAGAACAATAGAAATCTTCTGTGTGTGTGTGTTCAGGATGATTAGAACAATAGAAGCTGTCTGTGTGTGTGTTCAGGATGATTAGAACAATAGAAGCTGTCTGTGTGTGTGTTCAGGATGATTAGAACAATAGAAGCTGTCTGTGTGTGTGTTCAGGATGATTAGAACAATAGAAGCTGTCTGTGTGTGTGTTCAGGATGATTAGAACAATAGAAGCTGTCTGTGTGTGTGTTCAGGATGATTATAACAATAGAAGCTGTCTGTGTGTGTGTTCAGGATGACTAGAACAATAGAAGTCTTCTGTGTGTGTGTTCAGGATGATTAGAACAATAGAAGCTGTCTGTGTGTGGTTCCTTCCTCAGCTGAGACTAAGATCTGCTTTAAGTACTACCATGGAGTGAGTGGTGGCCTGAGAGCAACAACCCCCTGCATCACCGTCAACAACCCAGGACTTCCTGTGAGTCTGTCTGTCTGTCTGTTTATGAAGGAGTTTTTATGTATCAAGTAACTGTATGCCAGATGGTGTAGCTGCATCTTAGGCAAGAGAGGGAGAGAGAGAGACAGACAGAGAGAGAGACAGAGAGGGAGAGAGGGAGAGAGGGAGAGAGAGAGAGAGAGAGAGAGAGAGAGAGAGAGAGAGAGAGAGAGAGAGAGAGAGAGAAAGAGAGAGACAGAGAGAGATGGAGAAGATAAGAAGAAAAGAGCTCCCTCTATACCTGTGTGTGTGTGTGTGTGTGTGTGTGTGTGTGTGTGTGTGTGTGTGTGTGTGTGTGTGTGTGTGTGTGTGTGTGTGTGTGTGTGTGTGTGTGTGTGTGTGTGTGTGTGTGTGTGTGTGTGTGTGTGTGTGTGTGTGTGTGTGTGTGTCTGTGTCTGTGTGTTCTTAGATATCAATCTGAATGTGTCAGTTGGACTATATTAGATATCACTCTGAATGTGTCAGTTGGACTATATTAGATATCAATCTGAATGTGTCAGTTGGACTATATTAGATATCACTCTGAATGTGTCAAAAGTGAAATAACAATACAAATTAACAAAATAATAGACATTTCAAATGTCATATTATGTCTATATACAGTGTTGTAATGATTTACAAATAGTACAAAAGGGAAAATAAATAAACATAAATATAGGTTATATTTAGAATGGTGTTTTCTCTCTCTCTTTTTCTCTCTCTCTCTCTCTCTCTCTCTCTCTCTCTCTCTCTCCACCCCCTCCATCTCTCTCTCCACTCCTCTCTCCCCCCTCCCTCCCTCCTCTCTTTCTCCTCTACCCCCCTCTCCCCCTCTCCCTCCCTCCCTCCATCGCACCATCCCTCTCCCTCTCTCTCCCTCCCTCCCTCCAAACCTCCCCCTCTCCCTCCCCCCCTCCATCCCTACCCCCCTACCCCTCTCCCACCCTCCAAACCTCCCCCTCTCCTTCTCCTTCCCTCCCTTCATCCCTATCACTTCCTGAGTTCACTAATACCAGCTGGCATAAATTAATTTGATATGAAATTCAGAGCGTTAATCTTCCAATCGGAGGAAGCGTCTGGCAGGCAGCCATGTTGGTTTTATGACAGGATTTGACAGATTACCAGATGCCCAGTCCACCTGATCTCTCTCTCTGACCCTCCTATATATCACTCTCCAAAATATCTCATTGTTACACTGTGCTGTACTGCTCTGTGTTGATGGTATATTTTCCAGTCTTGTTGACTCTCAACCATAAGTCTCATGTCTGTGGTATTATCTTGTCCTATACTAACATCTCTCATTGGTTGAGTTCCCGTCACAGCTCATCTCCCATTGGTTGTTTCCTTGCCAGGTTAGAGCCGAGGGTCAAGCTGAGGGCCAATCAGTGACAGAGAACTGTCGGAAACTCGTCAGCTTCACTTTATCAGGTCAGTTATTGTTGATTGGTAGCTTGTCTCAATCTACACTGGTCTGGTGTGATCTGCACTGCCTCCCTGTGGTTGAGATGTGTTACTGCACTTGACCTCTTGTCAAGCACTCCTTGGACCAGAGTTGTCTACTGACACCTGGTATACAGTCACTCCTGGACCAGAGTTGTCTACCAACCCCTGGTATACAGTCAGTCCTGGACCAGAGTTGCCTACAGACCCCTGGTATACAGTCAGTCCTGGACCAGAGTTGCCTACAGACCCCTGGTATACAGACACTCCTGGACCAGAGTTGCCTACCGACCCCTGGTATACAGTCACTCCTGGACCAGAGTTGCCTACCGACCCCTGGTATACAGCCACCCCTGGACCAGAGTTGCCTACAGACCCCTGGTATACAGTCACTCCTGGACCAGAGTTGCCTACTGACCCCTGGTATACAGTCACTCCTGGACCAGAGTTGTCTACCGACCCCTGGTATACAGTCACTCCTGGACCAAAGTTGCCTACTGACCCCTGGTATACAGTCACTCCTGGACCAGAGTTGTCTACCGACCCCTGGTATACAGTCACTCCTGGACCAGAGTTGCCTACCGACCCCTGGTATACAGACACTCCTGGACCAGAGTTGTCTACCGACCCCTGGTATACAGTCACTCCTGGACCAGAGTTGTCTACCGACCCCTGGTATACAGCCACCCCTGGTATACAGTCACTCCTGGACCAGAGTTGTCTACCGACCCCTGGTATACAGTCACTCCTGGACCAGAGTTGTCTACCGACCCCTGGTATACAGTCACGCCTGGACCAGAGTTGTCTACCGACCCCTGGTATACAGACACTCCTGGACCAGAGTTGTCTACCGACCCCTGGTATACAGCCACCCCTGGTATACAGTCACTCCTGGACCAGAGTTGTCTACTGACCCCTGGTATACAGTCACTCCTGGACCAGAGTTGTCTACCGACCCCTGGTATACAGTCACTCCTGGACCAGAGTTGTCTACCGACCCCTGGTATACAGTCACTCCTGGACCAGAGTTGTCTACCGACCCCTGGTATACAGACACTCCTGGACCAGAGTTGCCTACCGACCCCTGGTATACAGTCACTCCTGGACCAGAGTTGTCTACCGACCCCTGGTATACAGTCACTCCTGGACCAGAGTTGTCTACCGACCCCTGGTATACAGCCACCCCTGGTATACAGTCACTCCTGGACCAGAGTTGTCAACCGACCCCTGGTATACAGTCACTCCTGGACCAGAGTTGTCTACCGACCCCTGGTATACAGTTACTCCTGGACCAGAGTTGTCAACCGACCCCTGGTATACAGTCACTCCTGGACCAGAGTTGTCTACCGACCCCTGGTATACAGTCACTCCTGGACCAGAGTTGTCTACCAACCCCTGGTATACAGTCAGTCCTGGACCAGAGTTGCCTACAGACCCCTGGTATACAGTCAGTCCTGGACCAGAGTTGCCTACAGACCCCTGGTATACAGACACTCCTGGACCAGAGTTGCCTACCGACCCCTGGTATACAGTCACTCCTGGACCAGAGTTGCCTACCGACCCCTGGTATACAGCCACCCCTGGACCAGAGTTGCCTACAGACCCCTGGTATACAGTCACTCCTGGACCAGAGTTGCCTACTGACCCCTGGTATACAGTCACTCCTGGACCAGAGTTGTCTACCGACCCCTGGTATACAGTCACTCCTGGACCAAAGTTGCCTACTGACCCCTGGTATACAGTCACTCCTGGACCAGAGTTGTCTACCGACCCCTGGTATACAGTCACTCCTGGACCAGAGTTGCCTACCGACCCCTGGTATACAGACACTCCTGGACCAGAGTTGTCTACCGACCCCTGGTATACAGTCACTCCTGGACCAGAGTTGTCTACCGACCCCTGGTATACATACAGTCACTCCTGGACCAGAGTTGCCTACCGACCCCTGGTATACAGGCCCTCCTGGACCAGAGTTGTCTACCGACCCCTGGTATACAGTCACTCCTGGACCAGAGTTGCCTACCGACCCCTGGTATACAGACACTCCTGGACCAGAGTTGTCTACCGACCCCTGGTATACAGGCCCTCCTGGACCAGAGTTGTCTACCGACCCCTGGTATACAGTCACTCCTGGACCAGAGTTGCCTACCGACCCCTGGTATACAGTCACTCCTGGACCAGAGTTGTCTACCGACCCCTGGTATACAGACACTCCTGGACCAGAGTTGTCTACCGACCCCTGGTATACAGCCACCCCTGGACCAGAGTTGTCTACCGACCCCTGGTATACAGGCCCTCCTGGACCAGAGTTGTCTACCGACCCCTGGTATACAGGCCCTCCTGGACCAGAGTTGTCTACCGACCCCTGGTATACAGTCACTCCTGGACCAGAGTTGTCTACCGACCCCTGGTATACAGGCCCTCCTGGACCAGAGTTGTCTACCGACCCCTGGTATACATTATGAAGTAGAGCTCTCTCTGAGTCTCTCTGTAGAGATCCTATTGTGTTTAAAATAAATTTATTATTTCATTATTCTGTGTGTGTATATTGTATAACTCCACAGCTGTATCTGTGTAGATACCTATGAGCTTTATATATTTACAGTATATTTACGGTATATTTACAGTAAATTTACAGTATACATGGTATGTGTCTTTCTCTATAGATATCCGTGCGTTGGGTCTGAAGAAGGGGATGTTCTTTAACCCTGACCCCTACCTGAAGATGTCCATCCACCCTGGGAAGAAGAGTGGCTTCCCCACCTTCACCCACCACGGACAGGAGCGCCGCTCCGCCATCATATCTAACACCACCAACCCTGTCTGGCCCGGAGAGGTGATACACACACACACACAGACACAGACACAGACACAGACACAGACACAGACACAGACACAGACACAGACACACACACACACACACACACACACACACACACACACACACACACACACACACACACACACACACACACACACACACACACACACACACACACGGACACACACACACACGGACACACACAGACACACACACACACAGACACACACACACACACACATATCCAGGCAAACACACACACACACACACACACACACAGACACACACACACACACACACACACACACACACACACACACACACACACACACACACACACACACACACACACACACACACACACACACACACACACACACATCCAGGCAAACAGGCACAAACGCTAGAGCGCAAACACATATTCTCACACACACATATATATACACTGTAAAATAATGCTTTCCAATTCTCTCTCTCTCTCTCTGTCAGAAGTACACGTTTGTGGCTCTGATGACGGATGTCTTGGAAATCGAGGTGAAGGATAAGTTTTCTAAAAGCCGACCAATCATCAAGCGCTTCCTGGGTCAGCTGACCATCCCAGTGCAGAGGCTGCTAGAGAGACCTAATGCAGAGTGAGTCAACTGGAAACCACAACACACACACACTCAGAGATACATTTCTTACCGGCATCAGCACTGTCCTTAGTAACTAGACCTTATTTAATCAATAGTAATCATTGTAACGTTTAAATAACCATGTATTGGTCATGTTGACCTACAGCTGAGTCTGAATGGTTTGTAATGTGTGTTTATATCCACAGGGACCAGCCGCTAAGCTATGCCCTGTGTCGTCGTCTGCCCACGGACCATGTGAGCGGCCAGCTGCAGTTCAGAGTGGACATGACCTCTGGACATGACGGTAAGGACATGACCTCTGGACATGACGGTAAGGACATGACGGTAAGGACATGACCTCTGGACATGACGGTAAATGACCTCTGGACATGACGGTAAGGGCATGACCTCTGGACATGACGGTAAGGACATGGGAGAGGGTGCATGGCAGTAAGGACATGATGGTAAGGACATGACAGTAAGGGCATTGCAGTAAGGACATGGGAGAGGACATGGGAGAGGGCATGGCAGTAAGGACATGGGAGAGGGCATGGCAGTAAGGACATGGGAGAGGACATGGGAGAGGGCATGGCAGTAAGGACATGGGAGAGGGCATGGCAGTAAGGACATGGGAGAGGGCATGGGAGAGGGCATGGCAGTAAGGACATGGAAGAGGACATGGGAGAGGGCATGGGAGTAAGGACATGGGAGAGGACATGGGAGAGGGCATGGCAGTAAGGACATGGGAGAGGGCATGGCAGTAAGGACATGGGAGAGGGCATGGCAGTAAAGACATGGGAGAGGGCATGGCAGTAAGGACATGGAAGCGGGCATGGCAGTAAGGACATGGGAGAGGGCATGGCAGTAAGGACATGGGAGCGGGCATGGGAGAGGGCATGGCAGTAAGGGCATGGGAGAGGGCATGGCAGTAAGGGCATGATGGTAAGGACATGGGAGAGGGCATGACAGTAAGGGCATGGGAATAAGGACATGGGAGAGGGCATGGCAGTAAGGACATGGGAGCGGGCATGGCAGTAAGGACATGATGGTAAGGACATGGGAGAGGGCATGGCAGTAAGGACATGGGAGAGGGCATGGGAGAGGGCATGGCAGTAAGGACATGGGAGAGGGCAGGGGAGAGGGCATGGCAGTAAGGACATGGGAGAGGGCAGGGGAGAGGGCATGGCAGTAAGGACATGGGAGAGGGCAGGGGAGAGGGCATGACAGAAGGACATACTAAAGTAATAACATCTGAGAGGGAGAGGCTTTGTGTTGATCCGCTTATGTTAGACTGATTATATATATTTGGATTAAAGCGTCTGCTAAATTACATATTATATTCATGACTTTTGAATGTCACACACCCATCAACTAAATGCTGTGTGTGAGTTTTAAAGGTAAACCTGTTTTCTCCTTCCCTTCCTTCCCTGCCTCCCTCCCTGACAGACGGCTCTCCTGATGCCATGGGTTCCATCTTGGGTTTGTCAGTGAACGGGGACCCTGGGAGCCCCTCTGACGATGAAGACCCCCAGCCTTCCTCCAGGGCCCGGGGCCCCTCTCCTACAGGTTCCTACTCCTCCCTGCTCAACGGAGAGGTCCACAGGGATGGAGACGGTGTCTGGAGTGGCGCCCGGGGGGCGGGAGGCGAGCTAGACGTCCTGGGTAAAAGTCCTAAAGCTGTGTTGTCTTTATGATTGTCTGTATGTCTGATGTAACTGTCATACTGTTAGTATGTTTCATGTAACCGTCATACTGTTAGTATGTTTCATGTAACTGTCATACTGTTAGTATGTTTCATGTAACTGTTATACTGTTAGTATGTCTCATGTAACCTTAGTACTGTTAGTATGTTTCATGTAACCGTCATACTGTTAGTATGTTTCATGTAATTGTCATACTGTTAGTATGTTTCATGTAACTGTCATACTGTTAGTATGTTTCATGTAACTGTCATACTGTTAGTATGTTTCATGTAATTGTCATACTGTTAGTATGTTTCATGTAACCGCCATACTGTTAGTATGTTTCATGTAACCGTCGTACTGTTAGTATGTTTCATGTAACCGTCATACTGTTAGTATGTTTCATGTAACCGTCATACTGTTAGTATGTTTCATGTAACTGTTATACTGTTAGTATGTTTCATGTAACCGTCATACTGTTAGTATGTTTCATGTAACCTTCGTACTGTTAGTATGTTTCATGTAACTGTCATACTGTTAGTATGTTTCATGTAATTGTCATACTGTTAGTATGTTTCATGTAACCATCATACTGTTAGTATGTTTCGTGTAACCGTCATACTGTTAGTGTGTTTCATGTAACTGTCATACTGTTAGTATGTTTCATGTAACCGTCATACTGTTAGTATGTTTCATGTAACTGTTATACTGTTAGTATGTTTCATGTAACCGTCATACTGTTAGTATGTTTCATGTAACCTTCGTACTGTTAGTATGTTTCATGTAACTGTCATACTGTTAGTATGTTTCATGTAATTGTCATACTGTTAGTATGTTTCATGTAACCGTCATACTGTTAGTATGTTTCGTGTAACCGTCATACTGTTAGTGTGTTTCATGTAACTGTCATACTGTTAGTATGTTTCATGTAACCGTCGTACTGTTAGTATGTTTCATGTAACCGTCATACTGTTAGTATGTTTCATGTAACCGTCATACTGTTAGTATGTTTCATGTAACTGTTAGTATGTTTCATGTAACTGTTAGTATGTTTCATGTAACTGTCATACTGTTAGTTCATGTAACTGTCATACTGTTAGTATGTTTCATGTAACTGTCATACTGTTAGTATGTTTCATGTAATTGTCATACTGTTAGTATGTTTCATGTAACCGTCATACTGTTAGTATGTTTCGTGTAACCGTCATACTGTTAGTGTGTTTCATGTAACTGTCATACTGTTAGTATGTTTCATGTAACCGTCGTACTGTTAGTATGTTTCATGTAACCGTCATACTGTTAGTATGTTTCATGTAACCGTCATACTGTTAGTATGTTTCATGTAACTGTTAGTATGTTTCATGTAACTGTTAGTATGTTTCATGTAACTGTCATACTATTAGTTCATGTAACTGTCATACTGTTAGTATGTTTCATGTAACCGTCATACTGTTAGTATGTTTCATGTAACCGTCATACTGTTAGTATGTTTCATGTAACCGTCATACTGTTAGTTCATGTAACTGTCATACTGTTAGTATGTTTCATGTAACTGTCATACTGTTAGTATGTTTCATGTAACTGTCATACTGTTAGTATGTTTCATGTAACTGTCATACTGTTAGTATGTTTCATGTAACTGTCGTACTGTTAGTATGTTTCATGTAACCGTCATACTGTTAGTATGTTTCATGTAACCGTCATACTGTTAGTATGTTTCATGTAACCGTCATACTGTTAGTTCATGTAACTGTCATACTGTTAGTATGTTTCATGTAACTGTCATACTGTTAGTATGTTTCATGTAACTGTCATACTGTTAGTATGTTTCATGTAACTGTCATACTGTTAGTATGTGTCATGTAACCGTCATACTGTTAGTATGTTTCATGTAACCGTCACACTGTTAGTATGTTTCATGTAACCGTCATACTGTTAGTATGTTTCATGTAACTGTCATACTGTTAGTTCATGTAACCGTCATACTGTTAGTATGTTTCATGTAACCGTCATACTGTTAGTATGTTTCATGTAACTGTCGTACTGTTAGTATGTTTCATGTAACCGCCATACTGTTAGTATGTTTCATGTAACCGTCATACTGTTAGTATGTTTCATGTAACCGTCATACTGTTAGTATGTTTCATGTAATCGTCATACTGTTAGTATGTTTCATGTAACCGTCATACTGTTAGTATGTTTCATGTAACTGTCGTACTGTTAGTATGTTTCATGTAACTGTCGTACTGTTAGTATGTTTCATGTAACCGTCATACTGTTAGTATGTTTCATGTAACTGTTAGTATGTTTCATGTAACTGTCGTACTGTTAGTATGTTTCATGTAACCGCCATACTGTTAGTATGTTTCATGTAACCGTCGTACTGTTAGTATGTTTCATGTAACCGCCATACTGTTAGTATGTTTCATGTAACCGTCATACTGTTAGTATGTTTCATGTAACCGTCATACTATTAGTATGTTTCATGTAACCGTCATACTGTTAGTATGTTTCATGTAACCGTCATACTGTTAGTGTGTTTCGTGTAACCGTCATACTGTTAGTATGTTTCATGTAACTGTCGTACTGTTAGTATGTTTCATGTAACCGTCATACTGTTAGTATGTTTCATGTAACCGTCATACTGTTAGTATGTTTCATGTAACTGTTAGTATGTTTCATGTAACTGTTAGTATGTTTCATGTAACTGTCATACTGTTAGTTCATGTAACTGTCATACTGTTAGTATGTTTCATGTAACCGTCATACTGTTAGTATGTTTCATGTAACCGTCATACTGTTAGTATGTTTCATGTAACTGTCATACTGTTAGTATGTTTCATGTAACTGTCGTACTGTTAGTATGTTTCATGTAACCGTCATACTGTTAGTATGTTTCATGTAACTGTTAGTATGTTTCATGTAACTGTCGTACTGTTAGTATGTTTCATGTAACTGTCGTACTGTTAGTATGTTTCATGTAACCATCATACTGTTAGTATGTTTCATGTAACCGCCATACTGTTAGTATGTTTCATGTAACCGTCATACTGTTAGTATGTTTCATGTAACCGTCATACTGTTAGTATGTTTCATGTAACTGTCGTACTGTTAGTATGTTTCATGTAACCGTCATACTGTTAGTATGTTTCATGTAACCGTCATACTGTTACTATGTTTCATGTAACCGTCATACTGTTAGTACGTTTCATGTAACTTATACTGTTAGTATGTTTCATGTAACTGTTATACTGTTAGTATGTTTCATGTAACCGTCATACTATTAGTATGTTTCATGTAACCGTCATACTGTTAGTATGTTTCATGTAACCTTCATACTGTTAGTATGTTTCATGTAACCGTCATACTATTAGTATGTTTCATGTAACTTATACTGTTAGTATGTTTCATGTAACTTATACTGTTAGTATGTTTCATGTAACTGTTATACTGTTAGTATGTTTCATGTAACCGTCATACTATTAGTATGTTTCATGTAACTATCATACTGTTAGTATGTTTCATGTAACCGTCATACTATTAGTATGTTTCATGTAACCGTCATACTGTTAGTATGTTTCATGTAACCGTCATACTATTAGTATGTTTCATGTAACCGTCATACTATTAGTATGTTTCATGTAACCGTCATACTATTAGTATGTTTCATGTAACTGTCATACTGTTAGTATGTTTCATGTAACCGTCATACTATTAGTATGTTTCATGTAACTATCATACTGTTAGTATGTTTCATGTAACCATCATACTATTAGTATGTTTCATGTAACCTTCATACTATTAGTATGTTTCATGTAACCTTCATACTGTTAGTATGTTTCATGTAACCGTCATACTATTAGTATGTTTCATGTAACCGTCATACTATTAGTATGTTTCATGTAACCGTCATACTATTAGTATGTTTCATGTAACCGTCATACTGTTAGTATGTTTCATGTAACCGTCATACTATTAGAATGTTTCATGTAACCGTCATACTATTAGTATGTTTCATGTATCCTTCATACTGTTTGTATGTTTCATGTAACCGTCATACTGTTAGTATGTTTCATGTAACCGTCATACTATTAGTATGTTTCATGTAACCGTCATACTATTAGTATGTTTCATGTAACCATCATACTGTTAGTATGTTTCATGTAACCGTCATACTATTAGTATGTTTCATGTAACCGTCATACTGTTAGTATGTTTCATGTAACCGTCATACTATTAGTATGTTTCATGTAACCGTCATACTATTAGTATGTTTCATGTAACCGTCATACTATTAGTATGTTTCATGTAACCGTCATACTGTTAGTATGTTTCATGTAACCGTCATACTATTAGAATGTTTCATGTAACCGTCATACTATTAGTATGTTTCATGTATCCTTCATACTGTTTGTATGTTTCATGTAACCGTCATACTGTTAGTATGTTTCATGTAACCGTCATACTATTAGTATGTTTCATGTAACCGTCATACTGTTAGTATGTTTCATGTAACCGTCATACTATTAGTATGTTTCATGTAACCATCATACTGTTAGTATGTTTCATGTAACCGTCATACTATTAGTATGTTTCATGTAACCGTCATACTGTTAGTATGTTTCATGTAACCGTCATACTATTAGTATGTTTCATGTAACCGTCATACTATTAGTATGTTTCATGTAACCGTCATACTATTAGTATGTTTCATGTAACCGTCATACTGTTAGTATGTTTCATGTAACCGTCATACTATTAGAATGTTTCATGTAACCGTCATACTATTAGTATGTTTCATGTATCCTTCATACTGTTTGTATGTTTCATGTAACCGTCATACTGTTAGTATGTTTCATGTAACCGTCATACTATTAGTATGTTTCATGTAACCGTCATACTGTTAGTATGTTTCATGTAACCGTCATACTATTAGTATGTTTCATGTAACCATCATACTGTTAGTATGTTTCATGTAACCATCATACTGTTAGTATGTTTCATGTAACCATCATACTGTTAGTATGTTTCATGTAACCGTCATACTGTTAGTATGTTTCATGTAACCGTCATACTATTAGTATGTTTCATGTAACCTTCATAATGTTAGTATGTTTCATGTAACCGTCATACTATTAGTATGTTTCATGTAACCGTCATACTATTAGTATGTTTCATGTAACCATCATACTATTAGTATGTTTCATGTAACCGTCATACTGTTAGTATGTTTCATGTAACCGTCATACTATTAGTATATTTCATGTAACCGTCATACTATTAGTATGTTTCATGTAACCGTCATACTGTTAGTATGTTTCATGTAACCGTCATACTGTTAGTATGTTTCATGTAACCGTCATACTGTTAGTATGTTTCATGTAACCGTCATAATATTAGTATGTTTCATGTAACTGTCATACTATTAGTATGTTTCATGTAACCATCATACTGTTAGTATGTTTCATGTAACCGTCATACTATTAGTATGTTTCATGTAACCGTCATACTGTTAGTATGTTTCATGTAACCGTCATACTATTAGTATGTTTCATGTAAACTTCATAATGTTAGTATGTTTCATGTAACCTTCATAATGTTAGTATGTTTCATGTAACCGTCATACTATTAGTATGTTTCATGTAACCGTCATACTATTAGTATGTTTCATGTAACCGTCATACTATTAGTATGTTTCATGTAACCGTCATACTGTTAGTATGTTTCATGTAACCGTCATACTGTTAGTATGTTTCATGTAACCGTCATACTGTTAGTATGTTTCATGTAACCGTCATAATATTAGTATGTTTCATGTAACTGTCATACTATTAGTATGTTTCATGTAACTGTTATACTGTTAGTATGTTTCATGTAACCGTCATACTGTTAGTATGTTTCATGTAACCGTCATACTATTAGTATGTTTCATGTAACTGTCTACAGGTAATTTCTCTTTCTGTTGGTGTTTTTTAATGATTTCTGTACGTAAAGTACATTTCTGTGAACAACAGACAATAAAAGTATATCTAATCTAATCTAACTAGGATTGGCAATCCCGGGCGGCCACACCCATCGACAGGCATCCCTCAACGACTACCTGGATGCCATTGAAGCTCCTAAGGGCCCGGGAGAGCGGCCCCTGGGCGCGACGTCACCCAAGCTGAGGTCCAGTTTCCCCACGAACACACGACTCAGCGCCATGCTGCATATAGACTCTGATGAAGACGAGGAGGCAGGGCCGCCCAGGGACCATCCACCACATGACAGGAAGCCCTTGCTGCCACTGACCAATGGTGTTCAGGCTGGGCTTGGAAAGGGAGCTGCCTCTTCAGAACAGGGCCTGGGGAAACAAGAGAAAGAGGGGACAGAGGCAAATAGGGGAGAGGTTGAGGGAGCACAGGGGACAAAAGCTGGGACAGGGGTTGGAGATGGACCTGGAGATGAAGCTGGGGATGGGGCTGGATCTGGAGATGGAGCTGGAGATGGGGATGGAGCTGGAGATGGGGCTGTATTTGGGGCTGGGTCTGGAGCTGGGGATGGGGCTGTATTTGGGGCTGGGTCTGGAGCTGGGGATGGGGCTGGATCTGGGGATGGGGCTGGATCTGGGGATAGAGCTGGAGATGGGGCTGGATCTGAGGATAGAGCTGGAGATGGGGATGGAGCTGAGGCTGGATCTGGGGAGGGGGATGGGGCTGGAACTGGGGATAGGGCTGGATCTGGGGATGGAGATGGAGATGGGGCTGGATCTGGGGATGGGGCTGGATCTGGGGATAGAGCTGGAGATGGGGCTGTATCTGGAGCTGGGGTTGGAGTTGCAGTTGAAGCGAGGACTGGAGCTGGATCCATGGCTGTGGTTGGATCTCTAACTGTAGCCAGACCTGGGGTTGGAGCTGAGGCCAGACCTGGATCTGTGGTTGGTCCTGGGGCTGGAGCTCCTCTATCTCCAATACCTGAGACGAATACTGCAGTGCAGGGGGTGTCAGAGGACGCTGTGGCAGCCAGGACTAAGGCCAGCCAGCAACCAACAATCTCAGGGACCACAGCAGCCCAGGGGCCCCTCAGGAACTCACTGCCTGCTGTTCTGAAGACATCCACTACTCAGGTGAGTGGTGCTGTCAGACTAGGGTCTGGGCAGGTCCACCATCTAACAGAAAGCTCTACCACATGTATATTACTGTACATTTCAACTTTAGGTTCATCTAAATGTTTTCATATCTTAGTGATGAAGGCTAAATGCCAAAACCAAGTTTAACAATAAAGAATACTTTGCTCTATTTTCAGAAGGAAAAGGAAATGGCGCCCAAGGCTGAGGAGGAAGGGTCGGAGTCATCCAGTGAAGGAGCAAGTGCCATCGCAGCCCCCCCGACGACCAGTAGCGTTGCCGACCAGGGGGGCGGGGCCTCTGATGTCACAGGAGCAAGGACCGCCGGCGCAGCAGCCAATGAGGAAGACGAGGGTGGGGAGATCTGGCAGAGGAGGTCCATGCAGGCGTCTGGAGGCGTGTCTCAGGAGGAGGGGGCGCGGTCTTCTGAGGCCAGCGGGCCAATCGACTCTCCTCAGAGTGTCTCTGAGGAGGGCAGAGAGGCAGGAGGTGAGAGACAGGACACAGCAACCCAGTATCACACAAATTGCTTATTGGAAATTCATGACAGGCACAAAGTAAAAGTACACAAATGTGTGTGTGCAGTACACGATTTTGTATACAGTGTATTTCAATCCCAGATAAAAACAGTAAATTACTTACGTTAGGTCTTCAGAGGCATGTTTGGAATGTTCAGCTGGACACGTGTTCATGGTCCTTCCATAGAGGTTGATGTGCATCTACACTATCTTCTGTGATGTTTTGTCCAGAGGGATGTTTCTGCTCCATGGTCATACAGTACAGTACCACTGTGAGGGATTGACCCGGTTCAGGACTAGGAAAGAAACATGAAAAGCTCCTTAAATCCTCTAAACGGATCTTTGGAAAATGAACAAAAGAACAAAAGGATTAAAAAACGGGGAAAAAACTGTATTATTCACTTGACGTTTATTAACTTTGATTGTTGTCAGATTATGTCTTTCCCTCTGGTTTGCATGACACAGTGAGGTTTTAATGTGTGTTTGAGTGTGCGCTCGTGTGTTTAATCTGTATTCTATTCAGGGGCCACAGTGTGTTTTAATGTCTTCCTCTCTCCTCGTATTGTCCAGGGGCCACAGTGTGTTTTAATGTCTTCCTCTCTCCTCATATTGTCCAGGGGCCACAGTGTGTTTTAATGTCTTCCTCTCTCCTCGTATTGTTCAGGGGCCACAGTGTGTTTTAATGTCTTCCTCTCTCCTCATCTTGTCCAGGGGCCACAGTGTGTTTTAATGTCTTCCTCTCTCCTCATCTTGTCCAGGGGCCACAGTGTGTTTTAATGTCTTCCTCTCTCCTCATATTGTCCAGGGGCCACAGTGTCTTTTAATGTCTTCCTCTCTCCTCATCTTGTCCAGGGGCCAGAGTGTGTTTAAAGATCTTCCTCTCTCCTCATCTTCTTCAGGGGCCACAGCTCAAGTCAACGGTCACCAGTCCGTCCGCTCCCTGCCCTCTGTCCGTCACGACGTTGGTCGCTACCAGAGAGTAGATGAGCCCCTTCCTCCCAGTGAGTAGAGTGTGTTTCTGAGGGAGGAAGATGAGCAGAGTGTGTTTCTGAGGGAGGAAGATGAGTAGAGTGTGTTTCTGAGGGAGGAAGATGAGTAGAGTGTGTTTCTGAGGGAGGAAGATGAGGAGAGTGTGTTTCTGAGGGAGGAAGATGAGTAGAGTGTGTTTCTGAGGGAGGAAGATGAGTAGAGTGTGTTTCTGAGGAAGGAAGAGAAAGATAGAGATCCTGATCATGACACATAATCTGACATCTGACATGGTAGAATTTATACAATTAGTAGTAATATTAGAATTAGTGGTTGACTTTTTCAGTTTGTGTCACTGAGTGTACAAAACATTAGGAACACCTTCATGATATTTGCAACCCCTTTTGCCCTCAGAACAGCCTCAATTCATCGGGGCATGGACTTGACAAGGTGTCGAAAGCGTTCCACAGAGATGCTGACCCATGTTGACGCCAATGAAACTGTTGAGTGTGAAAACCCCAGCAGCTTTGCAGTTCTTGACACATTCCAACCAATGCGCCTGGCACCTACTACCATACCCCGTTCAAAGGCACTTAAATCGTTTGTCTTGCCCATTCTCCCTCTGAATGGCACATACACAATCCATGTCTCAATTGTCTTAAGGCTTATAAATCCTTCTGTAACCCGTCTCCTCCCCTTCATCTACACTGATTGAAGTAGATTTAACAAGTGACATCAATAAAGGATCATAGCTTCAACCTGGATTCACCTGGTCAGTCTATGTCAAGGAAAGAGCAGGTGTGCCTAATGTTTTGTCCACTCAGTGCATATGATATATCTGCCTTGCTGACTGGGAGGCCCGTTAGACAGTCACAGTCATGTGTTAACACAGCTGTGTGTGTGTTTCAGACTGGGAGGCCCGTATAGACAGTCACAGTCGTGTGTTCTACGTGGACCATGTGAACCGCACCACCACCTGGCAGAGACCCACCGCTCCTCCAGCACCGCAGCTCCTCCAGAGGTCCAACAGCATACAGCAGATGGAGCAACTCAACCGCAGGTTAGAACCAGCACACACACTGATCATGTATCTAGACACAGACACACACACACTGATCATGTATCTAGACACACACACACACACACACTGATCATGTATCTAGACACACACACACTGGTCATGTATCTAGACACACACACACACACTGATCATGTATCTAGACACAGACACACACACACTGATCATGTATCTAGACACACACACACACACACACTGATCATGTATCTAGACACACACACACACACACTGATCATGTATCTAGACACACACACATGCAGAACACACACACACACACACACACACACACACACACACAGAACACACACACACACACACACAGAACACACACACACTCACATGCAGAACACACACTCACACACACATGCAGAACACACACACACTCACATGCAGAACACACACACACACACACACACACACACACACACACACACACACACACACACACACACACACACACACACACACACACACACACACACACACACACACACACACTTCTCTCTCTATAGAGTTTGTGTTACAGTTTAGTGGCATTGCTTCTGTGTTCAGGTATCAGAGTATACGCAGGACGATGACCAATGAGAGAACAGCAGAGGAGCTGACAGCTCCGCCCGAGGTGCCCACCGACGACACTGACCACCACACTATCCCAGGTACCCAGGCTTGCAGTGCATTCTGGTCGCTGTAGTCAACTAAAGCTTGACAATAGGCCTCTAGACTTTCACTAGCCAGTATTCTGCTTGTTTAGGCTGGTTTATACTAAAACTAAACCCGGCTCTTGTTAAAGCTTTTCAAATTAATTTGTTTGATTATTAACTTGTTGTGTGTGTCTGTGTCTGTGTGTGTCTGTGTCTCTGTGTCTCTGTGTCTGTGTGTGTGTGTCTGTCTGTCTGTCTGTCTGTCTGTGTGTGTTGTCAGAGTATCGTCGTGATGGTGTGGTGGCTCCAGATAGCTCTCGTTCTCGTCTCAGTCTGCTCCTCCAGTCTCCCAGCGCCAAGTTCCTGACCAGCCCAGACTTCTTCACCGTGCTGCATTCCAACCCTGTATGTTACACACACACACACACACACACACACACACACACACACACACACACACACACACACACACACACACACACACACACACACACACACACACACACACACACACACACACACCTATATCCCCTTACTGCTTGATCAGTTCATTTCTATGACCTATATTTCTACTATTACAGAACTGTAGCTATATTTAAACTGTCACATCAGTCGTTCATCACTTTACAATACTACCCTCCTCTCCTCCCATCACCTCTATTCTACTCTTCTCTCTTCTCCCACCCTCCTCCCTCCCTTCTCCTCCCCGTCCACTCCTCTTCTCTTCTGTCCCACCCTCCTCTCTTATCCCACCCTCCTCTCTTATCCCACCCTCCTCTCCTACCCTCCTCTCCTCCCATCACCTCTACTCTACTCTTCTCAACTCCCCCACCCTCCTCTCCTCTCCCACCTTCCTCTCCCACCCTCCTCTCCTCTCCCACCCTCCTCTCCTCTCCCACCCTCCTCTCCTATCCCACCCTCGTCTCCTATCCCACCCTCGTCTCCTATCCCACCCTCCTCTCCTCTCCCACCCTCCTCTCCTCTCCCACCCTCCTCTCCTATCCCACCCTCGTCTCCTATCCCACCCTCGTCTCCAATCCCACCCTCGTCTCCAATCCCACCCTCGTCTCCAATCCCACCCTCGTCTCCTATCCCACCCTCGTCTCCTATCCCACCCTCCTCTCCCACCCTCGTCTCCTATCCCACCCTCGTCTCCTCTCCCACCCTCCTCTCCTATCCCACCCTCCTCTCCTATCCCACCCTCCTCTCCTATCCCACCCTCGTCTCCTATCCCACCCTCGTCTCCAATCCCACCCTCGTCTCCAATCCCACCCTCGTCTCCTATCCCACCCTCGTCTCCTATCCCACCCTCGTCTCCTATCCCACCCTCCTCTCCCACCCTCCTCTCCTCTCCTATCCCACCCTCCTCTCCTCTCCTACCCTCCTTTCCTATCCTACCCTCCTCTCCTATCCCACCCTCCTCTTCTTCCCTCCTCTCCTATCCCACCCTCCTCTCCTATCCCACCCTCCTCTCCTATCCTACCCTCCTCTCCTATCCTACCCTCCTCTCCTATGCCACCCTCCTCTTCTTCCCTCCTCTCCTATCCCACCCTCCTCTCCCTCTCCACTCCTCTTCTCTCCCACCCTCCTCTCCTATCCCACCCTCATCTCCTATCCCACCCTCCTCTCCCACCCTCCTCTCCTCTCCTATCCCACCCTCCTTTCCTCTCCTACCCTTCTTTCCTATCCTACCCTCTTCCCCTCTCCTCCCCTCTTCTCTCCTCTCCCACCCTCCTCCCCCTTCTCTTCTCTTCTCTCCTCTCCCACCCTCCTATCCTCTTCTCTCCCCCTCCACCCCTTCTCTCCTCTCCCCCCCTCCCCCCCTTCGCTTCTCTCCTCTTCTCTCCCCCTCCTCCCCTCCTCTCCTCTCCCCCCACCCTCCTCTGCTCTCCCCCCACCCTCCTCTGCTCTGCCCACTCCTCCCCTCCTCTTCTCTCATCTCCCACCCCCTTACCCCTCTCCAATCTTCGTCCCTCCTCTCCTCTCCCACCCTCCTCTCCTCTCCCACCCTCCTCTCCTCTTCTCTTGTTGTCTCCCCAGAGTGCCTACCGCATGTTTACAGGTAACACCTGCCTGAAACACATGATCAGTAAGGTGCGTCGGGACACGCATCACTATGAGCGCTACCAGCACAACAGAGACCTGGTGGTTTTCCTCAACATGTTCTCCAACAAACAGCTGGAGCTGCCCCGTGGCTGGGAGCTGAAGCACGACCACACTGGCAAGGTACAGACACACACACACCACACACACACACACACACACACACACACACACACACACACACACACACACACACACACACACACACACACACACACACACACACACACACACACACACACACACACACACACACACACACACACACACACACACACACACACACACACACACACACACACAGGTATAGAGGGAGCTCTTTTCTTCTTATCTTCTCCATCTCTCTCTCTCTCTTTCTCTCTCTCTTTCTCTCTCTCCCTCTCTGTCTCTCTCTCTGTCTCTCTCTCTGTCTCTCTCTCTCTCTCCCTCTCTGTCTCTCTCTCTGTCTCTCTCTCTGTCTCTCTCTCTGTCTCTCTCTCCGTCTGTCTCTCTCTCTCTCTCTCTCTTTCTCTCCCTCTCTCCCTCTCTGTCACTCTCTCTGTCTGTCTCTCTGTCTGTCTCTGTCTGTCTCTCTGTCTTTCTCCCTCTCTGTCCCTCTCACTGTCTCTCTCTGTCTCTGTCCCTCTCTCTGTCTCTCGGTTTACCAATGACCCTAACCTCTCCACGTCTCATTCTGTCTCTCTCTCTACAGCCTTTCTTTGTGGACCACAACTGCCGGGCCACTACGTTCATCGACCCTCGGCTCCCTCTCCAGAGCAGCACGCGTCCCAGCAGCCTCCTGGCCCACCGCCAGCACCTGACCAGACAACGCAGCCACAGCGCTGGCGAGGTCAGCCCACAACACATGGTGAGACACCACACACACACACACACACACACACACACACACACACACACACACACACACACACACATCATGGTGAGACACATGATATGTCAACTCAACCAGCTCTCTGTGCTCCAGATGGGTGAGCACCCTCGTCACTCTGGAGGAGGACCCCCTGTAATGCCCCGCCCATCCAGCACCTTCACCACGGGCAGCCGCACCCAGTACCAAGACGTAGTGCCAGTGGGTGAGTGGACACACACACACACACACACAAACAACACACACACACACACATGAACACACACACAGACACACACACATAGCTCATTCTGTCCTCGACTCCTCTTCAGCTTACAATGACAAGATAGTGGCGTTTCTACGACAACCCAACATCTTTGAGATCCTGCAGGAGAGACAGACAGAGTTTATCAGGAACCACTGGCTCAGGTCAGCAGCCTCTTCCTACACCCTTCCCTCCCTCCTACCTCCTTCCTCCCTCCTACCTCCTTCCTCCCCCTACCTCCTCCCTCCTTCCCCTACCTCCTCCCTCCTTCCCCTACCTCCTTCCTCCTCCCTCCACCCCACCTCCCTCCCTCCTCCCTCCCCCTACCTCCTCCCTCCCTCCTCCCCCTACCTCCTTCCTCCCTCCTTCCTACCCCCCCCCCCCTCACTTCACTTAGAACAGTCCCTCAAACCCTCACTACTAAATTCACTACGGTTGTCACCTCACTATACCTTCAGAGAGTGGTGAAGGCTCATTCTGTTGTGTGTTCTCCACCACAGGGAGAAGGTGCAGTTGATCCGTAATGAAGGGGCCTCTGGTCTGGCCAGGCTGTCTGGTGATGCAGACCTGGTCATCCTCCTCAGGTGAGCTACTGTCATACCTGTACCTGCCTCATACCTGTACGACCTTCATTTCAGCCAGTTTGCTATAGAAGGAAAAGAATCCTGCAGCGACAGGGAGATGTGGATAATAATTCATGGAAATGTGTCTGGGGGAATGTGACATTTCTAAGTGGAAATTTCTCCTGCAACAGGGTGATGAAATGAGGATCTGTACCTGCCTCTCAGGACTATCAGTGTATGAGAAGCTTTGTGCTTGAGACCTGTAGACTTGTGTTATCTCCCTGAGCCAATGCCTAGGCTTTAGTTCAAACCCAGTTTTGTTACTTTGCATCCTTGTAACTTTCAGTGACATTGTCTCCTCTCTCTTGGTTCTCTCTGGCAGCCTGTTTGAGGAGGAAGTGATGTCATATGTTCCGCCTCACGCCTTACTGCACCCCAGCTACTGCCAGTCCCCACGAAGCTCCCCCGTGTCCTCTCCACAGAACTCACCTGGTGAGAAGGCTTCTCTATACCTCTGTTACCATTCTGTCTTTCTCTCCCATTCTCTCTTTCGCTATTTCTCCCTCTTGTTTTCTCTCTCTCTCTCTCCTCTCTCTCTCTGTGTTTGTAGGGAGCACACACTCATCCCTCGTTCTCTGTCAAATTTTATTCCCACAGGAACACAGCGAGCTAATGCCCGTGCCCCTGCCCCCTACAAGCGAGACTTCGAAGCCAAACTGCGAAACTTCTACCGCAAACTGGAGACCAAGGGCTACGGCCAGGGCCCAGGGAAGTTAAAGTATGTAGTGGGGCCAGGGCCCAGGGAAGTTAATGTATGGAGTGGGGTTACGGCCAGGGCCCAGGGAAGTTAAAGTATGGAGTGGGGCCAGGGCCCAGGGAAGTTAAAGTATGGAGTGGGGTTACGGCCAGGGCCCAGGGAAGTTAAAGTATGGAGTGGGGCCAGGGCCCAGGGAAGTTAATGTATGGAGTGGGGCTACGGCCAGGGCCCAGGGAAGTTAAAGTATGGAGTGGGGTTACGGCCAGGGCCCAGGGAAGTTAAAGTATGGAGTGGGGCCAGGGCCCAGGGAAGTTAAAGTATGGAGTGGGGCCAGGGCCCAGGGAAGTTAAAGTATGGAGTGGGGCTATGGCCAGGGCCCAGGGAAGTTAAAGTATGTAGTGGGGAGTATTTTGTATGTAGTATGTAGTGCTTGTATTTTCATGTGTGAATACTGTAATATGAAAGAATTAATACGTTATTGATCTAGCTAAATGCTTTGGTGTTCCAGCCAAAGAAATAGAATCTCATTCTAGTTCTGTGGTCCACCCACATACCCTCCATCCACACCCTCCTGCCCTTACCAGTTCCCCCCTGTGTGTGTCTCTTCCTCCCCCAACCCCCAGGTTGATCATCCGTAGAGACCATCTCCTGGAGGATGCCTTCAACCAGGTCATGTGTTACTCCCGTAAAGACCTGCAGAGGAGCAAGCTCTATGTCAGCTTCCTGGGAGAGGAGGGGTGAGTCAGACAGACTGCCTGTCCTCTACTCTTCCAGAAGCTGGTGGGGGGAAATGATCCTGGGTTCAATAGAATGAAACATTTGAGGAATATTTCAGTTAGAAATGCACTTTGTCTGCTCTATGACGTTATATTTCTATCTACGCCGTTCCTGTGTGATAATTTGTCTTCCTGTATGTGTTGCAGGTTGGACTACAGCGGCCCGTCCAGAGAGTTTTTCTTCCTGGTGTCTAGAGAGCTGTTCAACCCGTACTACGGCCTGTTTGAGTACTCCGCCAACGACACCTACACCGTTCAGATCAGCCCCATGTCTGCCTTCGTAGACAACCATCACGAGTGGTGAGTGGACTGAAGACTGGGAGGGTTTGGGTTCGGAGGGTCTGTGGTCTGTTGGCTGATCAGCAGGGTTGGGGTCGGAGGGTCTGTGGTCTGTTGGCTGATCAGCAGGGTTGGGGTCGGAGGGTCTGTGGTCTGTTGGCTGATCAGCAGGGTTGGGGTCGGAGGGGTCTGTGGTCTGTTGGCTGATCAGCAGGGTTGGGGTCGGAGGGTCTGTGGTCTGTTGGCTGATCAGCAGGGTTGGGGTCGGAGGGGTCTGTGGTCTGTTGGCTGATCAGCAGGGTTGGGGTCGGAGGGTCTGTGGTCTGTTGGCTGATCAGCAGGGTTGGGGTCGGAGAGGTCTGTGGTCTGTTGGCTGATCAGCAGGGTTGGGGTCGGAGGGGTCTGTGGTCTGTTGGCTGATCAGCAGGGTTGGGGTCGGAGGGGTCTGTGGTCTGTTGGCTGATCAGCAGGGTTGGGGTCGGAGGGGTCTGTGGTCTGTTGGCTGATCAGAAGGGTTGGGGTCGGAGGGGTCTGTGGTCTGTTGGCTGATCAGCAGGGTTGGGGTCGGAGGGGTCTGTGGTCTGTTGGCTGATCAGCAGGGTTGGGGTCGGAGGGGTCTGTGGTCTGTTGGCTGATCAGCAGGGTTGGGGTCGGAGGGGTCTGTGGTCTGTTGGCTGATCAGCAGGGTTGGGGTCGGAGGGGTCTGTGGTCTGTTGGCTGATCAGCAGGGTTGGGGTCGGAGGGGTCTGTGGTCTGTTGGCTGATCAGCAGGGTTGGGGTCGGAGGGGTCTGTGGTCTGTTGGCTGATCAGCAGGGTTGGGGTCGGAGGGTCTGTGGTCTGTTGGCTGATCAGCAGGGTTGGGGTCGGAGGGGTCTGTGGTCTGTTGGCTGATCAGCAGGGTTGGGGTCGGAGGGGTCTGTGGTCTGTTGGCTGATCAGCAGGGTTGGGGTCGGAGGGTCTGTGGTCTGTTTGCTGATAAGCAGGGTTGGGGTTGGAGGGTCTGTGGTCTGTTGGCTGATCAGCAGGGTTGGGGTCGGAGGGGTCTGTGGTCTGTTGGCTGATCAGCAGGGTTGGGGTCGGAGGGGTCTGTGGTCTGTTGGCTGATCAGCAGGGTTGGGGTCGGAGGGGGCTGTGGTCTGTTGGCTGATCAGCAGGGTTGGGGTCGGAGGGGTCTGTGGTCTGTTGGCTGATCAGCAGGGTTGGGGTCGGAGGGGTCTGTGGTCTGTTGGCTGATCAGCAGGGTTGGGGTCGGAGGGGGCTGTGGTCTGTTGGCTGATCAGCAGGGTTGGGGTCGGAGGGGTCTGTGGTCTGTTGGCTGATCAGCAGGGTTGGGGTCGGAGGGGTCTGTGGTCTGTTGGCTGATCAGCAGGGTTGGGGTCGGAGGGGTCTGTGGTCTGTTGGCTGATCAGCAGGGTTGGGGTCGGAGGGGTCTGTGGTCTGTTGGCTGATCAGCAGGGTTGGGGTCGGAGGGGTCTGTGGTCTGTTGGCTGATCAGCAGGGTTGGGGTCGGAGGGGTCTGTGGTCTGTTGGCTGATCAGCAGGGTTGGGGTCGGAGGGGTCTGTGGTCTGTTGGCTGATCAGCAGGGTTGGGGTCGGAGGGTCTGTTCTGGAAGCAAACTGAAATTCCTATTCAATAATTTAAAAAAATGAAACTACTTTCTTTTTGTTTCAAAAGTTTTTGAATTTTAACTAATTAATTTCCTGAATTGAGTACTTCAATTTGAATGGACCCTAGCCCTGGTGTTAAGATGAATGGAAATGCACTGAAGGGACGAGCCAAAACATCTGTTGTCTATACTAGGACCTGGGTAATAACATCTGTTGTCTGTACTAGGACTTGGGTAATAACATCTGTTGTCTATACTAGGACCTGGGTAATAACATCTGTTGTGTATACTAGGACCTGGGTAATAACATCTGTTGTGTATACTAGGACCTGGGTAATAACATCTGTTGTCTATACTAGGACCTGGGTAATAACATCTGTTGTGTATACTAGGACCTGGGTAATAACATCTGTTGTGTATACTAGGACCTGGGTAATAACATCTGTTGTCTGTACTAGGACCTGGGTAATAACATCTGTTGTCTGTACTAGGACCTGGGTAATAACATCTGTTGTCTATACTAGGACCTGGGTAATAACATCTGTTGTCTGTACTAGGACCTGGGTAATAACATCTGTTGTGTACTAGGACCTGGGTAATAACATCTGTTGTCTATACTAGGACCTGGGTAATAACATCTGTTGTCTGTACTAGGACCTGGGTAATAACATCTGTTGTCTGTACTAGGACCTGGGTAATAACATCTGTTGTCTGTACTAGGACCTGGGTAATAACATCTGTTGTCTGTACTAGGACCTGGATAATAACATCTGTTGTCTATACTAGGACCTGGGTAATAACATCTGTTGTGTATACTAGGACCTGGGTAATAACATCTGTTGTCTGTACTAGGACCTGGGTAATAACATCTGTTGTCTATACTAGGACCTGGGTAATAACATCTGTTGTGTATACTAGGACCTGGGTAATAACATATGTTGTCTATACTAGGACCTGGGTAATAACATCTGTTGTCTGTACTAGGACCTGGGTAATAACATCTGTTGTCTATACTAGGACCTGGGTAATAACATCTGTTGTGTATACTAGGACCTGGGTAATAACATCTGTTGTGTACTAGGACCTGGGTAATAACATCTGTTGTCTATACTAGGACCTGGGTAATAACATCTGTTGTCTGTACTAGGACCTGGGTAATAACATCTGTTGTCTGTACTAGGACCTGGGTAATAACATCTGTTGTCTGTACTAGGACCTGGGTAATAACATCTGTTGTCTGTACTAGGACCTGGATAATAACATCTGTTGTCTATACTAGGACCTGGGTAATAACATCTGTTGTGTATACTAGGACCTGGGTAATAACATCTGTTGTGTATACTAGGACCTGGGTAATAACATCTGTTGTCTGTACTAGGACCTGGGTAATAACATCTGTTGTCTATACTAGGACCTGGGTAATAACATCTGTTGTGTATACTAGGACCTGGGTAATAACATATGTTGTCTATACTAGGACCTGGGTAATAACATCTGTTGTCTGTACTAGGACCTGGGTAATAACATCTGTTGTCTATACTAGGACCTGGGTAATAACATCTGTTGTGTATACTAGGACCTGGGTAATAACATCTGTTGTGTACTAGGACCTGGGTAATAACATCTGTTGTCTATACTAGGACCTGGGTAATAACATCTGTTGTCTGTACTAGGACCTGGGTAATAACATCTGTTGTCTGTACTAGGACCTGGGTAATAACATCTGTTGTCTGTACTAGGACCTGGGTAATAACATCTGTTGTCTGTACTAGGACCTGGATAATAACATCTGTTGTCTATACTAGGACCTGGGTAATAACATCTGTTGTGTATACTAGGACCTGGGTAATAACATGTCTAATCTAAGTATCTTCTCTCTCTCTCCTTCCCTGTACAGGTTCCGTTTCAGCGGGCGTATCCTGGGCCTGGCTCTGATCCACCAATACCTACTGGATGCCTTCTTCACTAGACCCTTCTATAAGGGCCTGCTGCGCATGTACGTATCCAGCACCTGGACTGTCTACTTCTAGCTATACACCAGGGGTATTCAACTCTGACCCTACAAGGTCCAGCGCCTGCTAGTTTTCTGTTCTACATGATAGTTAATTGCACACACCTGGTGTCCCAGGTCTAAATCAGTCCCTGATTACAGGGGAACAATGAAAACAGCTGTGGTCCAGTGTTGAATATAGGGCATTACACTATACAACTAGAGAGTATTTTTCTGATATTTTAAGACTGTACCAGACATGTGGTTATGTAGATTAGTAGAGTTAACTGACCTCTTGCCTAAATCCATTCTACTCTACTCTACTCTATTCTACTATATTCTGTTCTACTCTATTCTACTCCATTATACACTACTCTATTATATTCTGCTCTATTCTAATCTGCTCTACTCTACTCTATTATATTCTGCTCTATTCTAATCTGCTCTACTCTATTATACTCTATTATATTCTGCTCTATTCTACTATACTCTATTCTATTCTGCTATATTCTACTCTACTCTGCTCCACTCCACTCTGCTCCACTCTATTCTACTCTGCTCCACTCTACTCTACTCCACTCCATTCTACTCTGTTCTGCTCTATTCTACTCTACTCTATTCCACTCTATTCTACTATATTATACTCTACTCTATTCTGCTCTACTCTATTCTAATCTGCTCTACTCTATTCTACTCTGCTCTACTCTATTCTACTCTGCTCTATTCTATTCTGCTATATTCTAATCTGCTCTATTCTACTCTACTCTATTCCACTCTATTCTACTCTATTCTAATCTGCTCTACTCTGCTCTATTCTATTCTGCTCTACTCTATTCTATTATACTCTACTCTGCTCTATTCTAATCTGCTCTACTCTGCTCTACTCTATTCCACTCTATTCTACTCTACTATACTCTATTCTACTCTACTCTGCTCTATTCTACTATACTCTATTCTACTCTATTCTATTCTACTATACTCTATTCTGCTCTATTCTACTCTACTCTATTCTACTATACTCTATTCTGCTCTATTCTACTCTATTCTACTCTACTCTGCTCTATTCTACTCTGCTCTGCTCTACTCTACTCTATTCTGCTCTATTCTACTCCACTCTATTCTATTCTACTCTACTCTACTCTGCTCTACTATTCTACAGCCTATGTGAGCTGAGTGATCTGGAGTATCTGGATGAGGAGTTCCACCAGAGTCTCCAGTGGATGAAGGACAACGACATCGAGGACATGTTGGACCTCACCTTCACTGTCAATGAGGAGGTGTTCGGACAGGTGTGTGTGTGTGTGTGTGTGTGTGTGTGTGTGTGCGTGTGCGTGTGTGTGCGTGTGCGTGTGCGTGTGTGTGTGTGTGTGTGTGTGTGTGTGTGTGTGTGTGTGAGATATAAAGCTCATGTGTATGTACTGTACTATGTGTGTGTAGATCACAGAGAGAGAGCTGAAGCCGGGCGGGGCCGACATCCCAGTGTCAGAGAAGAATAAGAAGGAGTACATTGAGCGCATGGTGAAGTGGCGTATTGAGAGAGGAGTGGTTCAACAGACAGAGAGTCTGGTCCGGGGATTCTATGAGGTACCGTCTAATATCTCCTCAAATATCTCCTGGTACAGATTCTGATAAAGGTAGACTCAGCAGTATCATCATACACACTGGGGCAACTTCCTGCTCACAGACATCAACAACAACTGAATTCTAATTGGGCAAGATGTAGCTAAAGACTGTATGTGATAGGATGTGATAGGAAGACTGTATAATGGGAGTTTGTTGTTGTTGTGTTTGTAATAATAATACATGCCATTTAACACACTGTTTTCTCCAAAGCGACTTACAGTCATGCGTGTATACATTTTACATATGGGTGGTGCCGGGAATCAAACCCAGCACCGTTACAAGCGCCAGCCTCTACCAACTGAGATACAAACGACCACAAAGGTTGTGGTCATGGTTTGTAGCCTGGATGCCCTGTGCTGTGTCATGCAGGTGGTGGATTCCAGGCTGGTGTCAGTGTTTGATGCCAGGGAGCTGGAGCTGGTGATAGCTGGCACCGCTGAGATAGACCTGGTGGACTGGAGGAGCAACACTGATTACAGAGGAGGTAGGAACAGGGGGGAGAGGAAGAGACCGGGGGAGACGGGGCGAGACAGGGGGGAGAGGAAGAGACAGGGGGAGCAACACAGATTACAGAGGAGGTAGGAACAGGGGGGAGAGGAAGAGACCGGGAGAGAAAGGGGGGAGAGGAAGAGACCGGGGGAGACGGGGGGGGGGGGGGAGACAGGGGGGAGAGGAATAGATGGGGAGAGACAGGGGGAGAGGGGGGAGACACAGGGGGGAGAGGAAGAGACAGGGGGAGAGGGGAGACCGGGAGCCCAAATGACACCCTATTCCCTATATAGTGCACAGCTCTTGTCAAAGGTAGTGCACTATGTAGGGAATAGGGTGCCATTTAAGACACAGACAATAACTTTGTGTATTGCACCTTTCATTATGTCATTTTGAGCTGCTGTCTGGGTCTCAGGCAGCAGTAAAGACAGTCCATTGTTCCATTCAGATGGAGAAGGAAATGTTTTTAAATGTCTTTCCAATTAGGAAGAGCTGTTACAGAAATATGTGTATATAACAGTATACCCTAGCTAGCTGACTGGTTGAACAGCTGAAGTAACTAGGCCTACCAGATAGAAAGGCCAGGCTGCTGAGTGACTCATGTCTGTCTGTCTATCTTCCTGCCTCCCTCAGGTTACCATGACAACCACATAGTGATCCGTTGGTTCTGGGCGGCGGTGGAGAGGTTCAACAACGAGCAGAGACTCAGGCTGCTACAGGTGGGGGTGCACACACACACACACACACACACATACACATACACATACACATACATAGACATACAAACACACACACACACACACACACACACACACACACACACACACACACACACACACACACACACACACACACACACACACACACACACACATACACATACACATACACATACATAGACATACAAACACACACACACAGTGAGTAACAGCGACCTTCTTCTTTCTGCTCTGTTAGTTTGTGACGGGTACCTCCAGTATTCCCTACGAGGGTTTCGCCTCTCTCCGAGGCAGCAACGGACCCCGCAGGTTCTGTGTGGAGAAATGGGGCAAAGTTACCTCTCTACCCAGGTAAACTACTGTGCTGACTTCACTTGTAAGGCCAAGGGAACTAACTTCACTTGTAAGGCCAAGGGAACTAACTTCACTTGTAAGGCCAAGGGAACTAACTTCACTTGTAAGGCCAAGGGAACTAACTTCACTTGTAAGGCCAAGGGAACTAACTTCACTTGTAAGGCCAAGGGAACTAACTTCACTTGTAAGACCAAGGGAACTAACTTCACTTGTAAGGCCAAGGGAACTAACTTCACTTGTAAGGCCAAGGGAACTAACTTCACTTGTAAGGCCAAGGGAACTAACTTCACTTGTAAGGCCAAGGGAACTAACTTCACTTGTAAGGCCAAGGGAACTAACTTCACTTGTAAGGCCAAGGGAACTAACTTCACTTGTAAGGCTAAGGGAACTAACTTCACTTGTGAGGCTAAAGAAACTGACTTCACTTGTGAGGCTAAAGAAACTGACTTCACTTGTGAGCCTAAGGGAACTGACTTCACTTGTAAGGCCAAGGGAACTAACTTCACTTGGAACTGACTTCACTTGTAAGGCTAAGGGAACTAACTTCACTTGTAAGGCTAAGGAAACTAACTTCACTTGTGAGGCTAAGGGAACTAACTTCACTTGTGAGGCTAAGGGAACTAACTTCACTTGTAAGGCTAAGGGAACTAACTTCACTTGTAAGGCTAAGGGAACTAACTTCACTTGTGAGGCTAAGGGAACTAACTTCACTTGTGAGGCTAAGGGAACTAACTTCACTTGTGAGGCTAAGGGAACTAACTTCACTTGTGAGGCTAAGGGAACTGACTTCACTTGTGAGGCTAAGGGAACTGACTTCACTTGTGAGGCTAAGGGAACTGACTTCACTTGTAAGGCCAAGGGAACTAACTTCACTTGTAAGGCCAAGGGAACTAACTTCACTTGGAACTGACTTCACTTGTAAGGCCAAGGGAACTGACTTCACTTGTGAGGCTAAGGGAACTAACTTCACTTGTGAGGCTAAGGGAACTAACTTCACTTGTGAGGCTAAGGGAACTAACTTCACTTGTGAGGCTAAGGGAACTCATGTAGTATATTATCAATTTGAGTATAATGTATGAAAAGGTATTATACAGACAGTATATTGTTGTTGTTTTCACTGTGTTTGCGGTTGTCTCCTCCCCAGGGCTCACACCTGTTTCAACCGGCTGGACCTCCCTCCATATCCATCCTTCTCCATGCTGCACGAGAAGATGCTCACTGCCGTGGAGGAGACCAGCACCTTCGGCCTGGAGTGATGACCCCTATCACCTTTAACCCCCACTCCTCCTACGACCTTTGACCCTGACCTCTGAACTGTAGTATCACAGAGGTAGAGGAACCCAAGGGGTTCAAGGGGATGACTGTCTAGTCTGTCTGGCACCCTGTTGTATCTTTATACACACTCACCTTCCTGAAGTGAGCTGAACAGAGGAGAATAGACCCATGTCTATCAGAGGGTATGACCCCTGCACAACGCCAGGGGTCACTGTGATGGTTAAGGTCACTTAGACACACTGCCAACACAAACCAAAGGAGAGCACCCTAACACTCACACCCTTACTCTATTAGACCAATGGGAGAGATGGACTCGTAAGCCTCTAACCAATCACACAATGAAGGAACAAAAACCAAGACCTGGAGTGAGACTCCAGCTGGCTCATCACGTTTTATTATTTAAAATACGGATTTCCAGTGGAGTCTCGTGAGGCAGGTGGTGGTCGAGCTTTTCCTGGAAAGCAGAAGAAACACAGATGCTTTATCTCACAGAGAGGTTGAGGCGGACATCACAGGACATCGCTCCTCTGAGAGGCTGAGGTGGACATCACAGGACATCGCTCCTCTGAGAGGTTGAGGCGGACATCACAGGACATCGCTCCTCTGAGAGGTTGAGGCGGACATCACAGGACATCGCTCCTCTGAGAGGCTGAGGTGGACATCACAGGACATTGCTCCTCTGAGAGGCTGAGGTGGACATCACAGGACATCGCTCCTCTGAGAGGCTGAGGTAGACATCACAGGACATTGCTCCTCTGAGAGGCTGAGGTGGACATCACAGGACATTGCTCCTCTGAGAGGCTGAGGTGGACATCACAGGACATCGCTCCTCTGAGAGGCTGAGGTAGACATCACAGGACATCGCTCCTCTGAGAGGCTGAGGTGGACATCACAGGACATCGCTCCTCTGAGAGGCTGAGGTAGACATCACAGGACATCGCTCCTCTGAGAGGCTGAGGTGGACATCACAGGACATTGCTCCTCTGAGAGGCTGAGGTGGACATCACAGGACATTGCTCCTCTGAGAGGCTGAGGTGGACATCACAGGACATCGCTCCTCTGAGAGGCTGAGGTGGACATCACATGACATCGCTCCTCTGAGAGGCTGAGGTGGACATCACAGGACAGTGTTGCTCTTGGAGAAGGGGATGAGAGGAGAGAGGAAGAGATGAAAGAAGACAAGACAGGTGCTCTTCAGCTGCTGTGGCCACGCCTCCTGCCCTGTCAGGGAGAGAACCAACCAATCAAGGTCCAGGCAGCTTTGTGACCTGCCCTTGTTGAACACTCTGACAGGTGTGTTCTAGAACAGAACACTGAAGTAGCCCATGGTGATGCGGTGGTGTCTGTGTGCTGAAGCTGGACTCTCTCTACAGGCTTTTCATCTATCTGCAAAATGTCTTTTGTAACGGCCACAAACAATGATATGTTTTTGAATGTACTGACTGATATCACGATGATGCGCTTGAATGTGTCGTTTTTGTACGTCGCTCGATGACTCGTCAAATCAAAATGGCTGCCTCATTCTTAACAAACTTCAGGGCAAGCTATAAGCACGGATAACCAAACTCAGCTACGGTTTGTTCGATAAAGACATTACATTGAGTTGTCTTTCCCATAATGTTAGACACAAGCTCACACACACACTCTTTCGGTGTTTTAGCTCTTTTCATTGTTTGCAAGTATGTTGATTGTCATCGTCGCTTTATCATTGAACTACACTGCCAGAGTAGAGGGTGATCTGAACTTTTCAAATCCGTCATGGTTGTTTGTTGCTCTTGTTTTTAACTTGCTTCTACTTTTTCTCCTTATGTACATTATCCTGATTGGCACCTAATTGAATATGTTGGTTTGATCAGTTCCTATTTCAATAGGGGTTGGGACCCCGATATAACATCATATAATGACAAATGTTCGTATGACCGTGATAATGAAAGTAAAACATGGTGATTAACAACCTGCATGTCGAGAGATACACACACACACACACACACACACACACACACACACACACACACACACACACACACACACACACACACACACATATCATGCAATTATAATGTGATCTGTGTGTGGGTGATGGTGAGGTGAAGGGACATTTATAGCTTTATAGAGACTCGTGACAGAGAACATGTTGAAGTCATACACAAGCACAGATGACCATGGTATGCTATTACACTGACTGTTTTGGTGGGGGAAATGTTTTTTATAGACGGATCTACAGTACTGGGAAGTTTTAAGACGATGAGTAATGAGCATATGATTTTATAGACGTATCTACAGTATATGGAAGTTTTAAGACGAGGAGTAATGAGAACATGAAGGAAGAGTCATAGAAACAAATACATATTTGTCATGTTTTTCACTTCATATCCTGCCTTAGAAAGCATTAGTCTGCTTTCTGATACCACCATATTCTACTCTCAGGGTGCATTCCAGGTCACCTTTATTGCAGTCGCGCTGCTGCTGAGCATTTTAGCCGATTACTATATTATATGTATATCATATTATTGTGGTTCCAGAGAGGTAAATACTTTTCCAGGCGTTGTGAGGGACTATCATCTGAGCAGTGTGTCGACTGCAATAACGATTACATGAAACGCGCCCAATGTCTTTGTTTCAGGGATGTGACCCCACCCAGCCACCATCACATCCCGAGACTGGAATGTAGCTAACGGAATGTAAGGGACTGAAATAGAACAACTTCCTGCATTCTCTTCCATCATCCCAGGGCCAGTGAGAGACTGGGGGCAGATATATTACATGTTTTACGTTAAAAACATAATTTTTAAAAAGGGAAGTGCACAGTGGCATAACATGTATTTATTTTTGGACATTTTAGTAATTTATCAGACGCTCTTATCCAGAGCGATTTACAGTTAGTGCATTCATCTTAGACTGTAGCTAGGTGGGACGGGTTCTGGTGTAGTTTTTGAGCATAGACTGAAAGACTGAAGCTAGGGAGGGACAGTTTCTCTTGCTGTTTCATAGGTATGCACCATGGTCTTGTAGTGGATGCGAGCATTATGGGAATACTGTACATGAGCTGGGATGGCTTGCGAGAAGTTCTTCTAACTTTTTACGTACTGACAGTACACCTTTCTTTCATTCTGACTCCCTCTCTGTCTGCAAATGAATGATTGTGCTGTCCTGTGTAGGCTATGTATTTTCACCAGGGGTCTCCAACAGGTCGATCGCGAGCTACCAGTAGCTCGCAGTCTACCTATGAGTAGCTCGCCAAACAATTCTGAAAGTACAATTTGCACGTGTTCCACGACAAACTGTCATAAACAAATCCCACAAGTGTCAGACACCGCAAGCTCCCAGCTACTATCTAATTAACGCAAAATTGACATGTTAAAAAGCCAAACCTAACAATATCTGCCAATGAATTCGCAGCAATATTGCCCCTGTCTGTCTGTGTGGTGCGCGCGTTTGTCCATCACTCCAGACAGTTGACGTGATAAACCATCTTGTGAGTTGACCGAAATACTTTCCCCAAAACCTTTTCAATTAAATATTTATTGCAAGTAGGCTTACCTGGCATAAGTATATAATGAGTATATATTGTTATTTGAAAACTTGAAATTAAATGAAATGCCATGAAATGCATAGCAGTATGGAACCATTGCTATACTAGCACATTCCTCACTCAGATGCGCAATTAAAGGGCCAGATGCGCAATTACAGGAACATTGCACAAAGATATCTACATTTGTTAGTTTCCTTCCAGACCTAAAAATAATTGACTTGGACTCAGAACATTCCATTTCGTTGTTTCTCTATGAATAATTATAATTTTGAGAGTGAAAACAATTCTTAAACCAGGAAAAACAACACTGACAACAAATCTCTGATTTTAGAGTTGTTTATTATCCATTATTTTACCAGGTATATTGACAGAAAATATAGTGCACTACTTTCTCTTGTAGTGCAAGGACCCGGAGAAGAGTTGCAGGGGAGAGGAGAAGAATGGGCCTATTTTAAAATCTAGAAAGAAATGAGATCTAATGCCAGAAAAGGTTGGAGACGCCTGATTTGCACTGAATGTACCAATGTTTTGGGGCTTTAATTGGGGCTTTTGACTCTCTTCATCCAAGTCTCGGTCTCTCAACCTCCATGGTCTTCACATTCACCACCATCACTGAGTAACCGATAGCCCATCACACCAAGCCACTACTTCTTTACTCACAGAAACACTTTAACTACAACACAACATGCATATATACATTATCACCAATTGTGACCAATTTGAAAGTTGCATCCATGTTTCAGTTGTTCTCACCTTTTTGTAATGGAATGTTCTGTCTGTTCCTCTCTGGCTGGCTGTCTGCCTGTCTGGTCCTGTGACAGGCAGGACTCTAGGATTAGATACTGTCTGCTGGGGGGTTCAAGGCTGTGTCTTTGTCAGAGCTTCACTATGCAAAGCTTTTTTCTCCACGTCACTCCTAATGATTGTATGAAAAAAACGATAAAAATAATTGATTAAATGTGTCTCTGTGTCTTTTGTGTTGGGAGTTGAACATGGATGAAGTTTCTATTAGTAGTGGTATATTAAGTATTACGTTTTTTGGCAATTTCTTTCATAAATTAATAAATAAATACATTTCAAAGGTGAGATGTCATTGCGCATAACTGATCCCTCCCCTTCAACCTGTTGCTAAGAGCAACCGAAGCGTCAGGGGACTGTACACAGAAGAGAAATGCTAGCTAACGTCAGCTAGCAAGCTAACAGCTGGAAGTGGCTGTTTTAGTTTACGTTAAGTTCAAGAAATGTCATAATATAATGCAATTTGATTCAAGTCAATAGGTTAGTTTCTCTCGAAAAACGGTAAGGAAATGCCACCAAAAAGAGTCAAAAGCGGGACAGTGTCTGCTGCTGGTGCAACGACAGTTGGAAACAAAGGTTGGGAAACTGGACTCACTACTGCACCATTTGAGGAGGTAGGTAACGTTAACAGCTTGCTAACTTTAGTAAAGCTAGATATCTAGCTAGTGAAACACTATTTAAACACACTAAACTTTAAGGGGCCAGCTACAAAAGCAGGGAATGACTTTACTTGTCACAGACCTGTCACTTGGCTATGTTGTTGTTCTTCACTGATCAGTGTTGTCTGATGATGATGATGATGCTAGGAGACTTGGAAGGCCAGCATTTCTCTGGTGGTGGGAGAGAGGCTGGAGGATGAGGAGCTGATCGGGGCTCTGCTGCTGGCTGTACAGCAGCCCCTACGCAGGCTCTTCAGCGTAGTCACCTGGAACACCACCCTAGAAAAGGTCAGTAACACAAAGTCTGATTGTTCACAGTCAAACGTATATCAACCAATGAATGAAATGCTTCACAGATCCATGAACTGGGAAACCCAAAAATCAAGAAGACCAAGGATGCACCCATGTTTTACGAGGTATGTAAATGCACCCATGTTTTACGAGGTTTGTAAATGCACCCATGTTTTACGAGGTATGTAAATGCACCCATGTTTTACGAGGTATGTAAATGCACCCATGTTTTACGAGGTATGTAAATGCACCCATGTTTTACGAGGTATGTAAATGCACCCATTTTTCAGTAAAATGTGCTCTATAGGCTATTCATTTCAAAAGACACATTTACGAAGCAGCAGAGAAAGAGATTTGCACAATAAATTAGAACTATTACTCACTTTCTGTCTATTCTACATCAAGTATGTTGTTTGTCTATAAAGGTGATGGAGGCAGCCAAGGTCCTGCTGGATGCAGGAGAGGAGCTGCCCTGTGACCTACTGGGTAAACTGCTCAAGTTCCAGCTCCTGGGAGTCAAGGCCAACGACCAGCAGAGGAGAGCCACAGAGATGAGGGTAGGAAGGAACTCCTGACAGCCATCAACAATCATCAGTCATCTTATTGCCCTGGCAACAGCCAGCTTTCCTAGAGAATCTTTTGAAGTGTTATTGTCAGATAGAGTCAGAGTTATAGTAGTATTGTAACATGGGTGATAAGAAACCTTGTCTGAGACATGAAGACTAGCCTGCGCTACCTGTTAATGCCTCGGCTTCAGCTCAGCAGGCTATCGCAGTCTTCTGGCACAGAGGAGACCCGCATTTGAACCGCAGTATTAGCACCACTTAGTTTAATCCACTCTCTCCCAGGCTGCTGAGGAGAAGGGTAAGGGCAAGGCTGGCAATGCCTCCCCAACCAAAGACAAAGGTGGTGCCAAGCCTGCCGCCAAAGGTGACAAGGGGAAGAAAGGGGCAGAGCTCAGTGCCCCAACCAAGGACACCAAGCTGAAAAAGAGGGGCGAGGAGGATGAGACCAACAAGTATATAGGTGAGCAGTCTACTCTGTCTCAATGATCACACATACAGTATAGTAGTACTGTTTGGTTGTTAGTATGAGGTTGGTTGTCACTTTGTGTTGGGGAGACTGGGTGGTTGTCTCTCTCTCTCTCCCTCTCATGCTTTCGTGTGTGTGTGGGTGTGTGTGTGTGTGTGTGTGTGTGTGTGTGTGTGTGTGTGTGTGTGTGTGTGTGTGTGTGTGTGTGTGTGTGTGTGTGTGTGTGTGTGTGTGTGTGTGTGTGTGTGTGTGTCTAGACGATGAGCCAGACGATGGTCCTCAGCACTACGTTCTGGTGGTGGGCTTCCAGCAGGCTCAGCTGGTCTCTGTGCTGGACTCCCTGGGGGTCCATGTGTCCAACGTTATCAAGCTGACCTCACAGAGACCAGACCGTCTAGAGGGATCACTGGAAGGGCGTGATGCCAAACCCCTGGATGGGGGTAAGACTCAGATTGGCATCAATGTGAGGTTTGGATTGATTTAGCATGGGATCTTGAGTCTTTTGTTCCACTGGTTTCATTGTACAGTCAGGGTCAACTGAATCAAGCACAGCAGAGGTATTTGACAGTATTTCATATTGGCAGTACAGTATTGATCTATCAATCAATCTACTTTTAATGTGATTTGTGTTGCTAAATGCTGCTATTGTGTTCCTGTAGACGCGGAGACTAACATTAGGAGAAGACAGCGGGAGCAGTTCTGGGGTCAGTTGGAAGGGGTGCTAAACAGTGGCTCAGCATTCTCCAAGCTGTTTGATGTGGCCCGCCTCAGTCACACTGCTAAAGAGATCCTGTCACCACAAGACAAGGATAGCCCAGAGGCTATGGTGATTTCCTTGTCTTCTTCTGCTTCTGCTGCTTCTTCTTCTGCTGCTTCTTCTGCTTCTGCTGCTTCTTCTTCTGCTTCTTCGTCTGCTGCTTCTTCTTCTTCTGCTGCTTTTTCTGCTTCTTCTTTTGCTTCTGCTGCTTCTGCTTCTTCTTCTGCTTCTTCTTCTGCTTCTTCTTCTGCTTCTTCATCTGCTTCTTCTTCTTCTGCTTCTTCTTCTTCTGCTGCTTCTTCTTCTGATTCTTCTTCTTCCTCTTCTTCAGATATCAATCAAAGCTCTGACGAGAAGGCAGAGATTCTGACACCTAAGCAATAAACATTGGCAAGAGCAGTGTGCGGGTCTTTCTTTAATTATAATTATTTTGTATAATGTACATAAAATGCCATGTTAATATGTTGTGTTGTAGCTTGGGTTTGGGACACGTCTGTTTGAGGACGTGGCGTGTCTGATCTATGACTGTCTGGACTGGAGGAGACAGCATCAACACTACCTGAACAACATGAGACTGGTCCAGGTGCCATCTGTCCCCAGGGCTGGGGCACGCACCACCCAGGACAGCCCTGCAGAGGTACTGTACCAGAAACACACATGCATGCACACACAGGATGCACTGACTGGTGGACGGGGCAGGAAACCAAACTGAATATACACAATACTGTCTTTATTTCATGTAGGCCTGTTTTCTGTTTCTACATGTTACAGAAATGTTGATGAATATTTTCTGTCATATCTTAGACGGTTCAGACCACAACGCCTCAGACACCTGGGTCCAAGAAGAGACAAGTCCCAGAGGAGACCACTCCAGGTATTCTACAGCTTCACAAACACTCACTGTAGGACAGTTGATGTTATAATGGATAGTTCAAGTAAATGATTACAGTTAACTGGTAGCTGAATGAAAGTGAATTGACCCTAACCCAGGGAGCTGTTGTCTGTTGTCCCCCCAGCAGACCCTGAACCAGCTGCTCTGAGTACTGATGTGGACATGCGTTACTATAACGACCTGCTGGACCAGATTCCTCCTGAAGCCTCGTCTGTTCCCCTCATACTACACTGCATGCTGGAGCAGGTTCTGTTCTGTTCCCTTCATACTACACTGGAGCAGGTTCTGTTCTCTTCATACTACATTGGAGCAGGTTCTGTTCTCTTCATACTACACTGGAGCAGGTTCTGTTCTGTTCCCTTCATACTACACTGGAGCAGGTTCTGTTCTGTTGCCCTCATACTACATTGGAGCAGGTTCTGTTCTCTTCATACTACACTGGAGCAGGTTCTGTTCTGTTGCCTTCATACTACACTGCATGCTGGAGCAGGTTCTGTTCTGTTCCCTTCATACTACACTGGAGCAGGTTCTGTTCTGTTCATACTACACTGGAGCAGGTTCTGTTCTCTTCATACTACATTGGAGCAGGTTCTGTTCTGTTCTCTTCATACTACATTGGAGCAGGTTCTGTTCTGTTCTCTTCATACTACATTGGAGCAGGTTCTGTTCTCTTCATACTACATTGGAGCAGGTTCTGTTCTCTTCATACTACACTGGAGCAGGTTCTGTTCTCTTCATACTACATTGGAGCAGGTTCTGTTCTGTTCTCTTCATACTACATTGGAGCAGGTTCTGTTCTGTTCTCTTCATACTACATTGGAGCAGGTTCTGTTCTGTTCTCTTCATACTACATTGGAGCAGGTTCTGTTCTGTTCTCTTCATACTACACTGGAGCAGGTTCTGTTCTGTTGCCCTCATACTACATTGGAGCAGGTTCTGTTCTCTTCATACTACACTGGAGCAGGTTCTGTTCTGTTGCCCTCATACTACACTGGAGCAGGTTCTGTTCTGTTCCCTTCATACTACACTGGAGCAGGTTCTGTTCTGTTCATACTACACTGGAGCAGGTTCTGTTCTCTTCATACTACATTGGAGCAGGTTCTGTTCTGTTCTCTTCATACTACATTGGAGCAGGTTCTGTTCTGTTCCCTTCATACTACACTGGAGCAGGTCCTGTTCTGTTCATACTACACTGGAGCAGGTTCTGTTCATACTACATTGGAGCAGGTTCTGTTCTGTTCATACTACACTGGAGCAGGTTCTGTTCTGTTCATACTACACTGGAGCAGGTTCTGTTCTGTTCATACTACATTGGAGCAGGTTCTGTTCATACTACACTGGAGCAGGTTCTGTTCTGTTCATACTACATTGGAGCAGGTTCTGTTCTGTTCTCTTCATACTACATTGGAGCAGGTTCTGTTCTGTTCTCTTCATACTACACTGGAGCAGGTTCTGTTCTGTTCATACTACATTGGAGCAGGTTCTGTTCATACTACACTGGAGCAGGTTCTGTTCTGTTCATACTACACTGGAGCAGGTTCTGTTCTGTTCATACTACATTGGAGCAGGTTCTGTTCATACTACACTGGAGCAGGTTCTGTTCTGTTCATACTACATTGGAGCAGGTTCTCTTCATACTACACTGGAGCAGGTTCTGTTCTCTTCATACTACATTGGAGCAGGTTCTGTTCTGTTCTCTTCATACTACATTGGAGCAGGTTCTGTTCTGTTCTCTTCATACTACATTGGAGCAGGTTCTGTTCTGTTCTCTTCATACTACATTGGAGCAGGTTATGTTCTGTTCCCTTCATACTACACTGGAGCAGGTTCTGTTCTGTTCCCTTCATACTACACTGGAGCAGGTTCTGTTCTGTTCCCTTCATACTACACTGGAGCAGGTTCTGTTCTGTTCCCTTCATACTACACTGGAGCAGGTCCTGTTCTGTTCATACTACACTGGAGCAGGTTCTGTTCATACTACACTGGAGCAGGTTCTGTTCTCTTCATACTACACTGGAGCAGGTTCTGTTCTGTTCATACTACACTGGAGCTGGTTCTGTTCCATTCCCTTCATACTACACTGGAGCAGGTTCTGTTCTGTTCCCTTCATACTACACTGGAGCAGGTTCTGTTCATACTACAGTGGAGCAGGTCCTGTTCTGTTCATACTACACTGGAGCAGGTCCTGTTCTGTTCATACTACACTGGAGCAGGTTCTGTTCATACTACAGTGGAGCAGGTCCTGTTCTGTTCATACTACACTGGAGCAGGTTCTGTTCTGTTCATACTACACTGGAGCAGGTTCTGTTCTGTTCATACTACACTGGAGCAGGTTCTGTTCTCTTCATACTACACTGGAGCAGGTTCTGTTCTGTTCATACTACACTGGAGTAGGTTCTGTTCTCTTCATACTACACTGGAGCAGGTTCTGTTCTGTTCATACTACATTGGAGCAGGTTCTGTTCATACTACACTGGAGCAGGTTCTGTTCTGTTCATACTACACTGGAGCAGGTTCTGTTCATACTACAGTGGAGCAGGTCCTGTTCTGTTCATACTACAGTGGAGCAGGTCCTGTTCTGTTCATACTACACTGGAGCAGGTTCTGTTCTCTTCATACTACACTGGAGCAGGTTCTGTTCTCTTCATACTACACTGGAGCAGGTTCTGTTCATACTACAGTGGAGCAGGTCCTGTTCTGTTCATACTACACTGGAGCAGGTTCTGTTCCCTTCATACTACACTGGAGCAGGTTCTGTTCATACTACACTGGAGCAGGTTCTGTTCATACTACACTGGAGCAGGTTCTGTTCATACTACACTGGAGCAGGTTCTGTTCATACTACACTGGAGCAGGTTCTGTTCATACTACATTGGAGCAGGTTCTGTTCATACTACATTGGAGCAGGTTCTGTTCATACTACACTGGAGCAGGTTCTGTTCATACTACATTGGAGCAGGTTCTGTTCATACTACATTGGAGCAGGTTCTGTTCATACTACATTGGAGCAGGTTCTGTTCATACTACATTGGAGTAGGTTCTGTTCATACTACATTGGAGCAGGTTCTGTTCATACTACACTGGAGCAGGTTCTGTTCATACTACATTGGAGCAGGTCCTCCACTGTAGGCCCCAACCATCATCACCATACTAGTCAACCAGGACAACAGTTGTTCAGATCTGTTTGTGTTTTATCTATGTGGTTCTCTGTATTACTGCATGTGTAATGTCTTACCCTCAGAGGTCAGCGTTGAAGTATTGTAGTTGAGAAAACACTATTCTCCTCCATACCTTGACTTAGATTTGACATGAAAGACACTCCAGACATTATATATGTATATATAGTGGACAAGTAGAGAATCCTGAGGATGAATGGTTGAGCTCCTTTAGTTGACTCTGTGTGTGTGCGTGTGTGAACGGTGTGTGTGTTCAGGTGGTGGCCACAGAGCAGGACATCCCTCCCCTGTCTGCAGCAGGCTCAGAGAAGGGAGTGTACAGCCTGGAGAAGAGTCTGGCAGACTACATGCTGTCTGCTGTCATGTCTCTGCCTCGCTCAGACCAGGAGAAGGAGGTACATTACTGTAGACTACACCATGACCCTCTATACCTGGTATACTGTTTCTCCAGTATAGTATGGTTTCATTACTGTAGACTACACCATGACCCTCTATACCTGGTATACTGTTTCTCCAGTATGGTTTCATTACTGTAGACTACACCATGACCCTCTATACCTGGTATACTGTTTCTCTAGTATAGTATGGTTTCATTACTATAGACTACACCATGACCCTCTATACCTGGTATACTGTTTCTCCAATATAGTATGGTTTCATTACTGTAGACTACACCATGACCCTCTATACCTGGTATACTGTTTCTCCAGTATAGTATGGTTTCATTACTGTAGACTACACCATGACCCTCTATACTGTTTCTCCAGTATAGTATGGTTTCATTACTGTAGACTACACCATGACCCTCTATACCTGGTATACTGTTTCTCCAGTATAGTATGGTTTCATTACTGTAGACTACACCATGACCCTCTATACCTGGTATACTGTTTCTCCAGTATAGTATGGTTTCATTACTGTAGACTACACCATGACCCTCTATACTGTTTCTCCAGTATAGTATGGTTTCATTACTGTAGACTACACCATGACCCTCTATACTGTTTCTCCAGTATAGTATGGTTTCATTACTGTAGACTACACCATGACCCTCTATACCTGGTATACTGTTTCTCCAGTATAGTATGGTTTCATTACTGTAGACTACACCATGACCCTCTATACCTGGTATACTGTTTCTCCAGTATGGTTTCATTACTGTAGACTACACCATGACCCTCTATACCTGCTATACTGTTTCTCCAGTATAGTATGGTTTCATTACTGTAGACTACACCATGACCCTCTATACCTGGTATACTGTTTCTCCAGTATGGTTTCATTACTGTAGACTACACCATGACCCTCTATACATTTACATTTACATTTAAGTCGTTTAGCAGATGCTCTTATCCAGAGCGACTTACAAATTACTGTTTCTCCAGTATGGTTTCATTACTGTAGACTACACCATGACCATCTATACCTGGTATACTGTTTCTCCAGTATGGTTTCATTACTGTAGACTACACCATGACCCTCTATACCTGCTATACTGTTTCTCCAGTATAGTATGGTTTCATTACTGTAGACTACACCATGACCCTCTATACCTGCTATACTGTTTCTCCAGTATAGTATGGTTTCATTACTGTAGACTACACCATGACCCTCTATACTGTTTCTCTAGTATAGTATGGTTTCATTACTGTAGACTACACCATGACCCTCTATACTGTTTCTCTAGTATAGTATGGTTTCATTACTGTAGACTACACCATGACCCTCTATACCTGTTATACTGTTTCTCCAGTATGGTTTCATTACTGTAGACTACACCATGACCATCTATACCTGGTATACTGTTTCTCCAGTATAGTATGGTTTCATTACTGTAGACTACACCATGACCCTCTATACCTGGTATACTGTTTCTCCAGTATAGTATGGTTTCATTACTGTAGACTACACCATGACCCTCTATACTGTTTCTCCAGTATAGTATGGTTTCATTACTGTAGACTACACCATGACCCTCTATACCTGGTATACTGTTTCTCCAGTATGGTTTCATTACTGTAGACTACACCATGACCCTCTATACCTGGTATACTGTTTCTCCAGTATGGTTTCATTACTGTAGACTACACCATGACCCTCTATACCTGGTATACTGTTTCTCCAGTATGGTTTCATTACTGTAGACTACACCATGACCCTCTATACCTGGTATACTGTTTCTCCAGTATGGTTTCATTACTGTAGACTACACCATGACCCTCTATACCTGGTATACTGTTTCTCCAGTATGGTTTCATTACTGTAGACTACACCATGACCCTCTATACCTGGTATACTGTTTCTCCAGTATGGTTTCATTACTGTAGACTACACCATGACCCTCTATACATTTACATTTACATTTAAGTCGTTTAGCAGATGCTCTTATCCAGAGCGACTTACAAATTACTGTTTCTCCAGTATAGTATGGTTTCATTACTGTAGACTACACCATGACCATCTATACCTGTTATACTGTTTCTCCAGTATAGTATGGTTTCATTACTGTAGACTACACCATGACCCTCTATACCTGTTATACTGTTTCTCCAGTATGGTTTCATTACTGTAGACTACACCATGACCCTCTATACCTGCTATACTGTTTCTCCAGTATAGTATGGTTTCATTACTGTAGACTACACCATGACCCTCTATACTGTTTCTCCAGTATAGTATGGTTTCATTACTGTACCATACAATCTACCTGCAATCTGTTACTGTGTATTTGGTCATTTTCTACCTCAAAATTGACTTGAGTTGAGTTTAATATTTTCAGTACAGAGATTATACACTGAATATACAAAACATTAAGAACACCTGCTCTTTCCATGACATAGACTGACCAGGTGAATCAAGATGTAAGCTCTGATCCCTTATTTATGTCACTTGTTAAATCCACTTCAATCAGTATAGTGTTCCTAATGATTTGTCCAATCAATGTATAGAGCTGCATAACATAGTGTATGATGTATTTATTGTTAGACGTTGAGGGAGACGTTTGGTGCTGTGGGGAACACCCAGCAGAACACTGAGCACCAGAGACCTCTACTGATCAACTGTCTTGACGAGAGAGCCCTGAGACTGCACCACCTGCCTGTGAGAGACACACACACACACACACACACACACACACACACACACACACACACACACACACACACACACACACACACACACACACACACACACACACACACACACACACACACACACAGAGACACACACACACGCAGAGACACACACACACACACACACACACACACACACATACACACACACACACACACACACACACACACACACACACACACACACACACACACACACACACACACACACACACACACACACACACACACACACACACACAGACATGCTCTCTAATTAGCAGCAGCTGTATCCTCCAGGTACGGTCTATGAGGGATGTGTTTTGTTGTATTATACCAGGTCCATAACAGCTTTGATGCGGTGAAGACAGAGACAGAGATGATGAGAAACACTCCGGTGTGGAATCTTCTCCGCTCCGTCCGCCCCCTGAGTGGAAATAGAACCAGACTGGCCCGCATCCAGGAGCTCACACACTACTGCACCGACGGTGAGGAGAGAACACACAGACACACACAGACACACACACAGACACACACTACTGCACCGACGGTGAGGAGAGAACACACACACACACACAGACACACACACAGACACACAGACAGACACACACTACTGCACCGACGGTGAGGAGAGAACACACAGACACACTTACACACAGCCTTGCACACACACACTCACTCACACAGACACACACATCACACCACACCACATACTCACACACAGCCACACACCACACACATACACACATGCATATACAAAACGCACAAACAGACACACACACACACCACACAGACACACACACTCAGTCACAGCTCTCTGCGTTCTTTTATAGCCTATGGAATTTTATGCAGACCAATTTAGCGTGATAGCCAGATTGCATTGTGGCTCAGGTGTGCTGAGTAGTGTTATTATTGCAGCCCAACCTGTATTTAGTCAAGGTAATTACAAAGCACAGTCCCACTAGAGACCAACAGATGGTGGGTAGCTGTTAAATGATCACCCTGGCTTGTTGGTTCTGGGCTGGGGATGAGACTACCCACTGGGCACAGACGGCAATTCAACGATGTGTAAACAACGTTGAGTCAACCAGTGTGTGCCCAGTGGGTCGCTACTGTTACTGGCTGGTGGGATGAATACATTCTCCATGATGTTAGAGAGAGGAGACGGAGAGTTAGACTGAAGAAATAGTCTGGGAGAGTCTGAGCTGTGGGCTACTTTATAAGGAAGGAGAGGTTCCATACTGTACTATCACTACCAATGTGGTGCTCTGTTAGATCAGCAGAGTGAAATGCTGAATTCCAGATAGACTCCTACCTCCTACTCTCTAGGCATTCCTGAAGATCTGAAGAATCTGATAGGTTTAAAAAATATGGTAATTACTTCCCCTTCCCCTAGACTGAATCAAGTTTTCAACGGATAGCTCTATACCATATTGCTGTATACAGTTGAAGTCAGAAGTTTACATACACTTAGGTTGGAGTCATTAAAACTCGTTTTTCAACCACTCCACACATTTCTTGTTAACAGATTATAGTTTGGGCAAGTCGGTTAGGACATCTACTTTGTGCATGACACAAGTAATTTTTCCAACAATTGTTTACAGACAGATTATTTCACTTATAATTCACTGTATCACAATTCCAGTGGGTCAGAAGTTTACATACACTAAGTTGACTGTGCCTTTAAACAGCTTGGAACATTCCAGTAAATTATGTTGTGCCTTTAGAAGCTTCTGATAGGCTAATTGACATAATTTGAGTCAATTGTAGGTGTACCTGTGGATGTATTTCAAGGCCTACCTTCAAACTCAGTGCCTCTTTGCTTGACATCATGGCAAAATCTAAAGAAATCAGCCAAGACCTCAGAAAAAAATGTGTAAACCTCCACAAGTCTGGTTCATCATTGGGAGCAATTTCCAAACGCCTGAAGGAACCACGTTCATCTGTACAAACAATAGTACACAAGTATAAACACCATGGGACCACGTAGTCATCATACCGCTCAGGAAGGAGACGCGTTCTGTCTCCTAGAGATGAACGTACTTTGGTGCGAAAAGTGCAAATCAATCCCAGAACAACAGCAAATGTCCTTGTGAAGATGCTGGAGGAAATAGGTACAAAAGTATCTATATCCACAGTTAAACAAGTCCTATATTGACAACCTGAAAGGCCACTCAGCAAGGAAGAAGCCACTGCTCCAAAACCACCATAAAGAAGCCAGACTACAATTTGCAACTGCACATGGGGGACAAAGATCATACTTTTTGGAGAAATGTCCTCTGGTCTGATGAAACAACAATAGAACTGTTTGGCCATAATGACAATCGTTATGTTTTGAGAAAAAGGGGGAGGCTTGCAAGCCGATGAACACCATCCCAACTGTGAAGCACGGGGGTGACAGCATCAGGTTGTGGGGGTGCTTTGCTGCAGGAGGGACTGGTGCACTTCACAAAATAGATGGCTGCATGAGGAAGGAAAATTATGTGGATATATTGAAGCAACATCTCAAGACATCAGTCAGGAAGTTAAAGCTTTCAAAGTGGCTTAAGGACAACAAAGTCAAGGTATTGGAGTGGCCATCACAAAGGACCTCAATCCTATAGAAAATGTGTGGGCAGAACTGAGAAAGCGTGTGCGAGCAAGGAGGCCTACAAACCTGACTCAGTTAGACTTGCTCTGTCAGGAGGAATGGGCCAAAATTCACCCAACTTATTATGGGAAGCTTGTGGAAGGCTACCCGAAATGTTTGACCCAAGTTAAACAATTTAAAGGCAATGCTATCAAATACTAATTGAATGTATGTAAACTTCTGACCCACTGTGAATGTGAATAAATAAATAAAAGCTGAAATAAATCATTCTCTCTACTATTATTCTGACATTTCACATTCTTAAAATAAAGTGGTGATCCTAACTGACCTAAGACAGGGAATTTTTGTTAGGATTAAATGTCAGGAATTGTGATAGCCTTAGCCAAATACATTTAAACTCAGTTTATCTGGATAGCTCTATACCTATCCATATTTAGTTGTTTTTATTTTACCTTTATTTAACTATGCATGTCAGTTAAGAACAAATTCTTATTTTCAATGACGGCCTAGGAACAGTGGGTTAACTGGGGCAGAACGACAGATTTGACCAAGTCCAACGTGGAGGCTTCTGAGGGGAGGACGGCTCATAATAATGGCTGGAACGAAGCAAATGGAATTCCAACTATTACACTCCAGCCATTACCACGAGCCTGTCCTCCCAAATTCAATTGCCACCAACCCCCTGTGTTGTTCTGATGGGTGTCTTTACAGAGTCTCTGAGCTGGCCGGAGGTGGAGAGAGTGGTCAGACAGTTTGTGTTTGAGAGCATGCCCCTGACCCAGCTGGAGGAGGGGGGCCTACTGACCTCTGCTGGTTCCCCTCAACCTACCTGCCTGCCCTGGGACGACCCTGTCTGCTTCGCCAAGAACTACCTCAGACACATCAACAAGACACAAGGTACAGACGTTCTATTAACTCTGACACTAGGGATGTTAACGCTTAACCGTTAATCGGTTAGCCGCCGAAAATACATTGGACCGGTCATGCTTATTGGTCTATAGGTTAATTTGCATAATTTAGTGGAATTTAATTTCCGCTGGTGTATTTTCATTAGTTGTCATGCATCTTATTTATCACAGGCGCACAGCATACAGAGACTAGTTTGAGGAGATGAATATCCTACCACCTGTCAGACAGCAGCAGTAGCTCCTCAACAAGCCTGTAGGTTACTGAAGTGAAATCTGCTGTTGGAAGCCCAGTCATTACGAATCCAGACTTGTCTACTACCAGATCTGTTGGTCTGAATCCAGGCTAGTCTACTACCAGATCTGTTGGTCTGAATCCAGACTAGTCTACTACCAGATCTGTTGGTCTGAATCCAGACTAGTCTACTACCAGATCTGTTGGTCTGAATCCAGACTAGTCTACTGCCAGATCTGTTGGTCTGAATCCAGACTAGTCTACTACCAGATCTGTTGGTCTGAATCCAGACTAGTCTACTACCAGATCTGTTGGTCTGAATCCAGACTAGTATACTACGAGATCTGTTGGTCTGAATCCAGACTAGTCTACTACCAGATCTGTTGGTCTGAATCCAGACTAGTCTACTACCAGATGTGTTGGTCTGAATCCAGACTAGTCTACTACCAGATCTGTTGGTCTGAATCCAGACTAGTCTACTACCAGATGTGTTGGTCTGAATCCAGACTAGTCTACTACCAGATCTGTTGGTCTGAATCCAGACTTGTCTACTGCCAGATCTGTTGGTCTGAATCCAGACTTGTCTACTACCAGATCTGTTGGTCTGAATCCAGACTTGTCTACTGCCAGATCTGTTGGTCTGAATCCAGACTTGTCTACTGCCAGATCTGTTGGTCTGAATCCAGACTTGTCTACTACCAGATCTGTTGGTCTGAATCCAGACTAGTATACTACCAGATCTGTTGGTCTGAATCCAGACTAGTCTACTACCAGATCTGTTGCTCTGAATCCAGACTAGTCTACTACCAGATCTGTTGGTCTGAATCCAGACTAGTCTACTACCAGATGTGTTGGTCTGAATCCAGACTAGTCTACTACCAGATCTGTTGGTCTGAATCCAGACTAGTCTACTACCATATATGTTGGTCTGAATCCAGACTAGTCTACTACCAGATCTGTTGGTCTGAATCCAGACTAGTCTACTACCATATCTGTTGGTCTGAATCCAGACTAGTCTACTACCATATCTGTTGGTCTGAATCCAGACTAGTCTACTACCAGATCTGTTGGTCTGATAGCAATAGAGTTGTTAAGACTGCACCAACAGATCTGCAACCAGGCTGTTTATGATGATCTGATATATCTCATTGTTCATCTCTTTGTATCTTTGCCGTAATAACTAATGAAACATGTTTCCTCTACAGTTAAAGTGTTCCACCACCAGGATGAATCAGAGGAGAGTTTGTCTGATGTGGTAGATGTGACTGAGATCCAGAGAAGCCAGATGCGATCGCTCAGTGACTGGCACTATACTGAGCACCACAATGCCAATGTCTTTCCCCAGGTCAACATGAATCAATACTCACATTTCTTGTAGCTATTTGCCTTCTGATTTCTGGCTCCTTTTTGTGACCATCCTTAGGGAACACAGAGAGTAGGGAAACAACCACGACATGATCTTGTAACCCCCCTGTTGTCTTGCTGTAGATTCTCCAGTCTGCCTCTCAGTCCTACCGCTGCATGGACACCTTCTGTGGTAGTCTGGACAACACCCTGTTCATCGTCTGTCACAATCCCATGAGCCCTCAACGCCAGTGCAAGGAATTATGGGACATGGCCCTCCACACCAATGTCGGGTTCAGGTACAGCTGTTAAAAAATATATATATACAGCAAATTTCACATTTGCTACAAATCAGTTGTTTGACAGTTGGATATATATTTTCTTCAAACCCATTTTGTTGATATCTTTTTGTGTCACAAAACGATAAAAGTACAGAGTACATTAGACTCTGGGTACTGTTTAGGATTGTATTTATTCAAACCCGAACGCTTTCCACCGTTCCCTCTCTGTCGTCAGGAAGTACCTTGAGCACGTGGCCAACTCTATATCTGACTGGACCAAGGAAGAGGAGGTGAAGTGTCTAGCTCTGCAGGCCAAGAGAGAGGCAGAGAAGCTGAGAGTGCCCACCCCGTCTGACTCCTCAGAGAAAGGCAGGGCAGAGTCGGCTAAGGGCACCAAGAAGAGCACTGTCTCGCCAAAACACACGGCAAGTAAGGAAGCCACATATCAGTCAAAACAGGCTGAAATCCATTGGTATAACATACATACTCATTAACACGGATACATAAATGAGGATAGATGAAAAACATCAACGCACTAAGAGTAGTACTAGTAGTCACAGTGCTACAGTCTGTGATGTAAACGTTGTGTCCCTGTGTTCCTGAAGCCTCCCCAGCCAAGTCTCCTATCCCAGAGGAAGGTGCTCCAGACCAGTACATCAGAGAAGACTCGCTCAAAGTAACGGACTCTGTCTTGCTGTCTTCCACCCCGTTTTATAGTGTGATTCATTTTATCAGTATCTTTAATACATTCTGATGATTGTAACTGTGCTGGTGGTGTTCTATACAAACTCATCTCTCTCCAGGCGTGGAAGATGGAGCAGAACAGACAGAAGGAGGAGGAACAGGTGAAGAAAGCTAAGAAAGAAAAAGGAGGGAAGGGAGCGGAGCGAGCCGACTCGTCCAAGGAGAACAAGAAAACGACCCCCTCCACCACAAAGAAGAGCAGGGAGGACGTGAGTAAGACCCCGGACCTGGCTGTGGGGACCCCTGGAGAACAGAGAGCAAAGCTGCAGTCGCCCACCGACGTCTTCACTGTGAGTCTATAAACACCCTTTAAAGGCAAAATATGGCATTCCACCTTCATAATGACATCATTCTGTGGTTGTAAACTGGTTTTCTGGTTGAGGAGATATGGTGATATAGTCCCAGCAGATACTAGATAGATCATGTGGTTGTAAACTGGTTTTCTGGTTGAGGAGATATGGTGATATAGTCCCAGCAGATACTAGATAGATCATGTGGTTGTAAACTGGTTTTCTGGTTGAGGAGATATGGTGATATAGTCCCAGCAGATACTAGATAGATCATGTGGTTGTAAACTGGTTTTCTGGTTGAGGAGATATGGTGATATAGTCCCAGCAGATACTAGATAGATCATGTGGTTGTAAACTGGTTTTCTGGTTGAGGAGATATGGTGATATAGTCCCAGCAGATACTAGATAGATCATGTGGTTGTAAACTGGTTTTCTGGTTGAGGAGATATGGTGATATAGTCCCAGCAGATACTAGATAGATCATGCTTTACTGGGCTGTTATGGCATGTTGCCTTTCACCCAAAACGTATCTGCTGCAACAATATCAACAGAATGCTGACCTTTTTAAAAATGTTAAATACTGTGTGTGTGTGTGTGTGTGTGTGTGTGTGTGTGTGTGTGTGTGTGTGTGTGTGTGTGTGTGTGTGTGTGTGTGTGTGTGTGTGTGTGTGTGTGTGTGTGTGTGTGTGTGTGTGTGTGTGTGTGTGTGTGTGTGTGTGTGTGTGTGTGTGTGTGTGTGTGTGTGTAGGGATTCACTGGCTACAGCATGGAGGGACAGCTGATCCAGGTCTCAGGCCAGGTCCACTCGCTATTCCCCTCTGACGGAGGCCACATCCAGGTGGAGACCATCCACTTTGTCCAGGGTGAACACACACACCACTATTACGATACACACTTTCACTCTCTTTTATTCACACGTTAATTCTCTAAGGCTGCATTTACACAGGCAGCCCAATTCTGATCTTTTTTTCCCACTAATTGGTCTTTTGACCAATCAGATCAGATCTGATGTGAAAAGATCTGATGTGATTGGTCAAAAGACCAATTAGTGTTAGCCTGTGTAAACATAGCCATAGCCGATGTTCTATTTCCAGGGTCGACGCTCATCAAGACGTGTGTGATGAAGGACAAGCATCATTTCTACAGCCACATCACCCAGCCAAACAGACACCAGGAGGAGAGCCCAAAGGACGCGGTTCCCATGGAGACACAGAGCACCACCAATAAGAGTGTTAGGCTGGGCTCCTTCTCAGCTGTGCTGGACAGCGGCATCCACCTCTCCTACAGTCACTACGGCCCAACAGGGGAGCAGGGTGAACACCTTACACTGATGCTGTCTGTTTCTCTGTCCTTAACCCACGTGGTGTACTGTTCCTGTTATGGGGACCTAGTATGGTCCCTATGTTGTGTGTGGTGATGTCTAGCTTTAAGGTGACTACGGTAACAGTCTGGTTGTTGACGTGTCTGTAGGTGAGATGGAGGCTGGTCAGGACTCTGATCCGGACATGCCCACAGACTCCAGTCTCTCCCCCGTCCCCTCGACCCTCCTCTCCTCCTCATTGTCCCGGAAGAAACTCAACTCCTCCCACAGCGCCAAGGGGGTGCAGCCGTCCAAAGAGACCAACACGTCTCCAACACACAGAGAGGAAGAGGAGCAGGTGGATCCATTCTATCCACCGTCACCAACAGATACATTTAGTTTCCACAGCGTCTGTTCAGTTGGACTGTTTTGTTGTTGATAATGTAATATCATTGATATCAGTATTACAACGGAATGTTCTCGTCGTCTATGTTCTTCCTGTTGACGTACCTGCTGTCTGTTATTCCCTTCATGTGTCTGGCTGTGTTGTCCCCTGCCAGACCAGAGACCGTGTGGGTCAGGCTGCATTAGCTGGCAGTGCTCCGTTCCAGAGACTAAACGTCTCCACCCCCAGTGGTCTACTGCTGCAGTTCCTCAGTGATGATACAGACGGTCAGTGTGTGTGTGTGTGTGTGTGTGTGTGTGTGTGTGTGTGTGTGTGTGTGTGTGTGTGTGTGTGTGTGTGTGTGTGTCCAGACAGTGTGTGTGTAACTGTAGTTTTGGTTACTGTAGGCAGTACTCTAGAGGGTCAGTGTGTGTGTGTGGACAGTGTGCGTGTGTATCCAGACAGTGTGTGTGTAACTGTAGTTTTGGTTACTGTAGGCAGTACTCCAGAGGGTCAGTGTGTGTTGGTGAGACAGAGTTTCCCCCTACACTGCAGTGACAGTAGGGAGCCTCACCTCAAAGACCCATCGTTACACAGTGAGCTGTCTAGGGTCATCACTGGTCAGGGCACCGTGGTCAAGTACATGAGAGACGGATCAACACGGGTACTGGCAAACACATCGCACACACACACACACACACACACACACACACACACACACACACACACACAATACACACACAATACACACACACACACATACACACATTAAGCTCCTCCCTGTCTCTGCGTAGGTGCTGTTTGCAGACGGTTCAGTCAGTAGCAGGACAGACTCAGGACCCATCATCTCATCTCCCCCTGAAGCCCCTGCTAAGGAGGAAGAGGTAGTGAAGGAGACTGCGATACCAGAGAGAAAAGACAGCAAGGACAAGAAGGGTAGTCACATCTCTAACAAATCATATGGACCTTGATTTAGATCCGTTGGTCTTTTATACAGAACCAGTCAAAACCTACTTATTCCAAGGGTTTTTCCTTATTTGTACTTTTTTTCTACATTGTAGAATAATAGTGAAGACATCACAACTATGAAATAACACATATGGAATCATGTAGTAACCAAAAAAGTGTTAAACAGATCAAAATATATTTTCTGTTTAAGATTCTTCAAAGTAGCCACCCTTTGCCTTGATGGCAGCTTTGCACACTCTTGGCATTCTCTCAACCAGCTTCATGAGGTAGTCTCCTGCAATGCATTTCAATTAACAGGTGTGCATTGTTGAAAGTTCATTTGTGGAATTTCTTTCCTTAATGCGTTTGAGCCAATCAGTTAGTGTTGTGACAAGGTATGGGTGGTATACAGAAGATAGCCCTATTTGGTAAAAGACCAAGTCCATATTATGGCAAGAACAGCTCAAATAAGCAAAGAGAAATGACAGTCCATCATTACTTTAAGACATGAAGGTCAGTCAATACGGAACATTTCAATAACTTTGAAAGTTTCTTCAAGTGCAGTAACAAAAACCATCCAGCGCTATGATGAAACTGGCTCTCATGAGGACCGCTACAGGAAAGGAAGACCCAGAGTTACTTCTGCTGTAGGATAAGTTCATTAGAGTTACCAGCCACTACTAAAGGACACCAATAATAAGAAGAGACTTGCTTGGGCCAAGAAACACGAACAAGGGACATTAGACCAGCGGAAATCTGACATTTGATCTGAGTCCAAATTGGATATTTTTGGTTCCAACAGTCGTGACTTTGTGAGACGTAGAGTAGGTGAGCGGATTATCTCAGCATGTGTGGTTCCCACCGTGAAGCATGGAGGAGGAGGTGTGATGGTGTGGGGATGCTTTGCTGGTGACACTGTGATTTATTTAGAATTCAAGGCACACTTAACCAGCATGGCTACCACAGCATTCTGCAGCGATACACCATCTCATCTGGTTTGCGCTTAGTGGGACTATCATTTGTTTTTTCAAACAGGACAATGATCCAAACCACACCTCCAGACTGTGTACGGGCTATTTGACAAAGGAGAGTGATGGAGGGCTGTATCAAATGACCTGGCCTCCACAATCACCCGATCTCAAACCAATTGAGATGGTTTACTGATGAGTTGGACTGCAGAGTGAAGGAAAAGCAGCCAACAAGTGCTCAGCGCATGTGGGAATTCCTTCAAGACTGTTGGAAAATAACTCCTCATGAAGCTGGTTGAGAGAATGCCAAAGTGTGCAAAGCTGTCATCAAGGCAAAGGGTGGCTACTTTGAAGAATCTAAAATATGAAATATATTTTGATTTGTTTAACACTTTTTTGGTTACTACATGATTCCATATGTGTTATTTAATAGTTTTGATGTCTTCACTATTATCCTACAAAGTAAAAATAAACAAAACCCCGGAAAAGGGTAGGTGTGTCCAAACATTAGACTGGTACTGTATATTTCATTTGTCTTCCTATTAGACTTTTACTGTGTCAGTCTGAAATCTATTTGCTTCACAACCTTTTGTGTTGTTAAGTATCGGTGCTTGAGAAAGACAAAGGGGAGATGAGGAGTTATGTGTGTGTGGGCAGGTAAGCTGGGTTCCAAGCAGAGCCTGGGGGCTGACCAGAGTCAGAGTGACCCAGAGCCCAGGGAGGAGCAGAGGTCGTCAGGCCAGACCCAGGGCGGACAGGGGGTCTGTTGGGTCACCACCAGCCCCTCCGGACACAGAGTAGCCACCATGGGGGACCAGACCACAGACCCTGGCCCGGTCTTGGCCTTCAGAGCCACAGACCCTGTCAGCCAAACTGTGAGCATACGAACCAGCAACATGGTTTGCTAACATCGTGGTTGTTAATAACACATTTGAGTTTTCTCACGACCTTTGCAAAAGTCCCAAATGGTTGGTTAGCTGATACTCTGAAGGTGTCAACATTTTGACGTCCTACACATGTGATATGTAAAAGTAGCTCTTCTGCCTTGCCTCTGTATGAGCAGGTTGTGATCACGCGGGAGGACAAGGTGATGTCTGTGCTGGACAGAGACGGGACGATGATCGTCGACCATGCAGACGGAACCAGGATCACTACCCTGTACCAGGAGAGAGAGGCTCTCAGTGGCTGGTCCCAGGAACACATTAACACAGGTACCCAACACCCCTAACCCTAACTCTAACCCTGTACCAGGAGAGAGAGGCTCTCAGTGGCTGGTCCCAGGAACACATTAACACAGGTACCCAACACCCCTAACCCTAACTCTAACCCTGTACCAGGAGAGAGAGGCTCTCAGTGTCTGGTCCCAGGAACACATTCACACAGGTACCCAACACCCCTAACCCTAACTCTAACCCTGTACCAGGAGAGAGAGGCTCTCAGTGGCTGGTCCCAGGAACACATTAACACAGGTTAAAGGCTATCATACTAACTGCTAAATGATCTGATACAGGTTAAAGGCTTTACTACTAACTGCTACCTGGTCTGATACAGGTTAAAGACTATACTACTAACTGCTACCTGGTCTGATACTGGTCTGATCGGGGTGGCAGGTAGCCTAGTGGTTAGAGTGTTGGGACAGTAACCGAAAGATTGCAAGATCGAATCCCCGAGCTGACAAGGTAAAAATCTGTCGTTTTGCCCCTGAACAAGGCAGTTAACCCACTGTTCCTAGGCCGTCATTGTAAATAAGAATTTGTTCTTTTAACTGACTTGCCTAGTTAAATAAAGGTAAAATAAAAAATAAAAAAATACAGGTTAAAGACTATACTACTAATTGCTACCTGGTCTGATACAGGTTAAAGGCTATACTACTAACTGCTACCTGGTCTGATACAGGTTAAAGGCTATACTACTAACTGCTACCTGGTCTGATACAGGTTAAAGGCTATACTACTAACTGCTACCTGGTCTGATACAGGTTAAAGGCTATACTACTAACTGCTACCTGGTCTGATACAGGTTAAAGGCTATACTACTAACTGCTACCTGGTCTGATACAGGTTAAAGGCTATACTACTAACTGCTACCTGGTCTGATACAGATTAAAGGCTATACTACTAACTGCTACCTGGTCTGATACAGGTTAAAGGCTATACTACTAACTGCTACCTGGTCTGATACAGGTTAAAGGCTATACTACTAACTGCTACCTGGTCTGATACAGGTTAAAGGCTATACTACTAGTTGCTACCTGGTCTGATACAGGTTAAAGGCTATACTACTAGTTGCTACCTGGTCTGATACAGGTTAAAGGCTATACTACTAACTGCTACCTTGTCTGATACAGGTTAAAGGCTATACTACTAACTGCTACCTGGTCTGATACAGGTTAAAGGCTATACTACTAATTGCTACCTGGTCTGATACAGGTTAAAGGCTATACTACTAACTGCTACCTGGTCTGATACAGGTTAAAGGCTATACTACTAACTGCTACCTGGTCTGATACAGATTAAAGGCTATACTACTAACTGCTACCTGGTCTGATACAGGTTAAAGGCTATACTACTAACTGCTACCTGGTCTGATACAGGTTAAAGGCTATACTACTAACTGCTACCTGGTCTGATACAGGTTAAAGGCTATACTACTAGTTGCTACCTGGTCTGATACAGGTTAAAGGCTATACTACTAACTGCTACCTGGTCTGATACAGGTTAAAGGCTATACTACTAACTGCTACCTGGTCTGATACAGGTTAAAGGCTATACTACTAACTGCTACCTGGTCTGATACAGATTAAAGGCTATACTACTAACTGCTACCTGGTCTGATACAGGTTAAAGGCTATACTCCTAACTGCTACCTGGTCTGATACAGGTTAAAGGCTATACTACTAACTGCTACCTGGTCTGATACAGATTAAAGGCTATACTACTAACTGCTACCTGGTCTGATACAGGTTAAAGGCTATACTACTAACTGCTACCTGGTCTGATACAGGTTAAAGGCTATACTACTAACTGCTACCTGGTCTGATACATTAGTAGTGTGTATTATGTGTTACCAGGGGAGAGACAACAGTGTGTGTAGGAAGGATAGTTCATGGTGTGATAATGTATACATTGTGTTACCAGGGGAGACGTCCAGCAGCAGTGTGTGTAGGAAGGATAGTTCATGGTGTGATAATGTATACATTGTGTTACCAGGGGAGACGTCCAGCAGCAGTGTGTGTAGGAAGGATAGTTCATGGTGTGATAATGTATACATTGTGTTACCAGGGGAGACGTCCAGCAGCAGTGTGTGTAGGAAGGATAGTTCATGGTGTGATAATGTATACATTGTGTTACCAGGGGAGAGACAACAGTGTGTGTAGGAAGGATAGTTCATGGTGTGATAATGTATACATTGTGTTACCAGGGGAGAAGTCCAGCAGCAGTGTGTGTAGGAAGGATAGTTCATGGTATGATAATGTATACATTGTGTTACCAGGGGAGAGACAACAGTGTGTGTAGGAAGGATAGTTCATGGTGTGATAATGTATACATTGTGTTACCAGGGGAGAGACAACAGTGTGTGTAGGAAGGATAGTTCATGGTGTGATAATGTATACATTGTGTTACCAGGGGAGAAGTCCAGCAGCAGTGTGTGTAGGAAGGATAGTTCATGGTGTGATAATGTATACATTGTGTTACCAGGGGAGAAGTCCAGCAGCAGTGTGTGTAGGAAGGATAGTTCATGGTGTGATAATGTATACATTGTGTTACCAGGGGAGAAGTCCAGCAGCAGTGTGTGTAGGAAGGATAGTTCATGGTGTGATAATGTATACATTGTGTTACCAGGGGAGAAGTCCAGCAGCAGTGTGTGTAGGAAGGATAGTTCATGGTGTGATAATGTATACATTGTGTTACCAGGGGAGACGTCCAGCAGCAGTGTGTGTAGGAAGGATAGTTCATGGTGTGATAATGTATACATTGTGTTACCAGGGGAGAGGTCCAGCAGCGGTGTGTGTAGGAAGGATAGTTCATGGTGTGATAATGTATACATTGTGTTACCAGGGGAGAGGTCCAGCAGCAGTGTGTGTAGGAAGGATAGTTCATGGTGTGATAATGTATACATTGTGTTACCAGGGGAGAGGTCCAGCAGCGGTGTGTGTAGGAAGGATAGTTCATGGTGTGATAATGTATACATTGTGTTACCAGGGGAGAAGTCCAGCAGCAGTGTGTGTAGGAAGGATAGTTCATGGTGTGATAATGTATACATTGTGTTACCAGGGGAGAGGTCCAGCAGCGGTGTGTGTAGGAAGGATAGTTCATGGTGTGATAATGTATACATTGTGTTACCAGGGGAGAAGTCCAGCAGCAGTGTCTGTCATAAGGAGAAGGTGGTGATGGTGGAGCGGCTGGGGTTTGCCACGGTAACCATGTTCGGCGAGGACAGGTCCTGCAACGTGTTCTTTGGAGACGGGAGCGTCGTCACCGCCACCTGCAACGGAGCGTACCAAGTAAGAGAAACCGGGGGTGAATGTTAAAAGTCCCTCCTCCATTCCTCCCGTCGTCTTCCCACCTCCTTCTCATAACGTGGAGAGCATCGGAGGAGAAGATCCAAGCTTCCTTTCATGAGTCTAGCAAATGACTGTGTTCTGAGGTGCTCTATTCATTCTAGGTGACTCTCCGTGTCCCCGTGTGCCCTCTAGGTGTACCCGTCCAGTGTAGGTCTGCTGTTCATCAACCAGGACGGTAGTTGTGTGTACACGTCAAACCCTGAACACAGCCCAGCCCTGAGTCTAGCCAGCTGGAGTCCCAGAGAGCAGCCAGGCAGCTACAGGATGAACCACACCTTTACCTCAGACACACTGTGTGAGGTCACAGACCACCACGGGAACCTCTTCCAGGTGGGTCGGCTCTAATCACGTCCCTTATGACACCCCTGTTCCCTTCTTATAGCCTGGTCCCAGATCTGTTTGTGTTGTCTTGCCATTTGGCTTGACGATGACCATAGGAGTTGGCAAGACAGCACAAACAGATCTGGGACCAGGGCATAAGGCTTGTGCACTATATAAGGAATAGGGTGAGATTCCAGCCAGTTTGTTTTCCCATCAGGCCAAATGTTCAGAGGATTATCGTACGATACACTGAACTCTGCAAGCCCTGGAAATGTTCATTTTGAAAACTTGTTTGACAAAGTGAATTAGGAAACATCCCTGTAGGATTCCTAGGGCATGTGTAGGGCATGTGTAGGGCATGTGTAGGGCATGGTGGAGTTATAGTGACAGTGTATCAAATGGTCCTGTGTGCAGGTGATGAAGGATGGCCAGGCATCAGTGGAGATCTCTAGCCCTCTGGACAGCAGAGTGGAGGAGGAGGAGGAGGAGGAGGAGGAGGAGGAGGAGGAGGAGGAGGAGGAGGAGGAGGAGGAGGGAGGGCTGGCAGAAGAGAGAGAGCTGGCCAAGCATCCTATTGGACGTAAAGTCCACATTCCCAGGTAGGCTTCAGTAACTGTTTCTCATCTGTACAGTGTAACTCCTTTTTCATTCCAATGTCCCCCAGTTAGGCACCTTTTAACCCTTTTAGTGTTCCAGCTGGGCTGAAGCATGATGGGTACTGTCTCATCCTCTATATCCATAATAAACAGGTTGTTCATGGCCCATGAGGATGGTTCAGGCACAGAGCTGCTGTACTCTCAGACAGTAGAGGAACGTCTGTATGAGGACTACTCTGACCCTGCTGTCGCCCTGCTTAAAGAACCCCTCCCAGGCCTACAGGGTAGGATTCTGTTTATTACTCTACCTCCATAGACCTGTTTCCTCCTTGTTTACCCATAGACACGTCTGTGGTCTCCTCCCTGTCCTGCAGGTGTGCTGGGTATAACGGTGCTGAGACCCTCTCGTCAGGACGTGTGGTCCAGATGGGTCATCCAGAAACAAAACAAGGACATCATCCCCACCAACCTCCAGTCCCGTCGCTGGGACAACTTCCCCTCAGTAGAGGTAGACTGAGAAAATCAAAGAAAAAATGCAGTAGAAATAGACGCATAAAGTATTAGCAAATCATGCTAGTTTTCACGTGTACTTGAATTTAAGGTAATTTTATACATGGTCAAAACACACTTTAGTCATAGGGTTTGATGATTTTGATACCTTAACATTTAAATAAATAAATAATAAACTACTTTATGCCCTAAAAA